>NW_016107992.1:342234-412208 GCF_001604975.1 Cebus imitator
GATAGCATTTTTTCCAAGAAAAACTGAAAACTCTCTAAATGGATCATTAAAACTGGAGGATGGCAAAGTACAACCTATGGGTCAAATCTGTCCTGCGTTTCTGTAAATAAAGTTTTATTAGAGCTTAGCCACTCCTGGTCACTTACATACTCTCTTATGCTCTTCAGCTCTCAGAGTTGAGAACAATCAGCCCTCCATATCCCTGGGTTCCACAAACATGGATTCAACCAACTCAGGATAGAAAATATTTGGGGAAAAAAAACATCCACAAAGTAACAAAACCCAAAGCTTATATTTGCTGTGCACTGAGAACTACATTGAATCCACAGAAACAAAGTGATGCTTAGGCATGGTATTAGGTATTATAAGCAATCTAGAAATAACTTAAAATACTCAGGAGAATTTGCATAGTTTATATGCAAATTCTACACCATTTTATATCCGATTCTTGAGCATCCATCGGGGGAGTCTTGTACCAATTCCCTTTGGGTACTGAGCGTTGACTATATTTGCAATAGAAAACACAAGACTCACAAAGGCTAAAATATTTACTATTCAGTTCTCTACAAAAAAAAGTTTGATAATTTTTGCTTTAAAGTACCAAATCAGACTGTTTAAGATTTTGGTACCTATCCACCTCTCTGGGCTCAAGAGAAAGGCCAGATTAGGTACAGACTCAATCATAAAATTTGATTTTCTCTGCACAGCCAAGTTGTACTGTGCATTGTATCTCCAATCCTGCTACAATCATTTGAGATAATAACAATAATAACCCTTATTTTAATTATATAGTGTTTTGGAGCTTATAAAGTGCATTTATATCCACCAGCTTATCTAATCTTCACAAAAACCCTGTGAAAAAGGTGTCATTAGTCCCCATTTTATAGACAAGAACATGGCTGAGTCTCAGTGAGGTTAAGAGACTTACTGAAGGCCACACGTCTAGTAAGTGAGAAAGCCAGAATGTGAGCTCAGGTGTCCTGATCACACATCTACTGTACTTCCTACCCTACTGCAGCCAAACTACTGGGAGTATCAATTCCAATTTAACCAATGTAGAGTCACCATGTCCTTACAAATGTAGAAAGTAGTTCTCAGGCTTTACTAAGTTGTCAAAGCAGATTTTTTTAAAGCATGAATATCAAACCAATACCTTCTAAGTAGTTTGCTGTTTTACTTATTTGCTGTACAATGAATTATATAGCTTTCCATCTGCTACACTTAAAGTCCTTTTCCAAAGGAGTAAGTAGGATAGCATCATTGTTAAAGAGTGCATACAGGCACTGGAATCACAGCGACCTGGGTCTAAGACTAGCTCTGCCACTTCCCAGGTTTATTATTTTTAAAAAATTACTTAACTTTTCTGGGCTTTAATTTCCACAATGTTAAAATGGAGGAGTTTTTTGAGGATTAAATGAGATGATACATGTGAAGTACTTAATATAGGACCTGGGATGTAGTTAGCATAAAATAAATAACAACTCAAGAAGACTGTTAATGCCATTAGCACAGCTACTCTGGAAAAGAATATGATGAAATCCTACAAAATTAAATATGCCATTACCATAAAACTAATAATAAGCACACCTAGATATTTATCCTGGAGAGCTGAATACTTACATTGACCTAGAAACCTGTACATGAATGTTTATAGAAGCCAATCTCAAAAGATTATATAATGAATGGCTCCATTTACATAACATTCTTGAAATGAAAAAATTATAGAGATGGAGGAAAGGTTTGTGGTTGCCAGGAGTTAAGAAGAGGGAAAACACAGGAGTGGCTGTGGCTACAAAAAAGTAGCAAAAATATCCTTGTGGTGATGGAACTGTTCTGTAACTTGATTTTGGTGGTGTAAACATGAATCTACACATGTAATAAAATTACACAGAACTAGACCAGCTGTGGTGGCTCGCGCTTGTAATACCAGCACTTTGGGAGGCCAAGGCAGGCGGATCATTTGAGGTCAGGAGTTCGAGACCAGCCTGACTGATGTGGTGAAACCCCATCTCTACTAAAAATGCAAAAAATACCCAGGCATGGTGGCAGGCACCTGTGATCCCAGCTACTCAGGAGGCTGAGGCAGGAGAATTGCTTAAACCTGGAAGGTGGAGGTTGCAGTGAGCGGAGATCACGCCACTGCACTCCAACCTGGGCAACAGAGCTAGAATCCATCTCAAAAGGAAAAACCACAGAGCATTATTAGGTGGCAAGATACCATCCCTTACAAACATGTAGAGCCCTGAAGCAGTTCCCATACATGTGACTATAATCATATGTAAACAAAAAAATGAAGAAAACCTTCTCTGGGAACCTTAGACTTCAAGTGAAGTAATTTATTTTAATAAAAATAAGTGTCAGGTCAATTTCCTGGTTGTAAGATCTTACTATAGTTACAGAATATCTTACTATTAGGGGACACTGGGTGAAGGGTACAGGGACTTCTTGAGTACTTTTATTGCAATATTCTGTGAGCCTATAAATATTTCAAAATAAAAACATTTTTAAAAAGGGAAAATGATGTCATGGTTCTGAGGTTCTTGATAGTTCATATTTATCACCTCTTAAAACTGTAAAAATTTGATTCCTTTCTTTCAAACCAACACTTTGGAATATTGGGGAAAAAAGTCTCAGAGCTGAATGGGAACTTGGGAGCTATCTAAATTAGCTGATATGAACATCTGTTTCACAATATCCCTAACATACTATTATTTGGTTTGAATATCTCTATTGACAGGAAATGCACTCCACAACAAAGCATCCCTATCCAGTTAGAGGAAGAGCTAATGTTTTAAAATTTTTTCTTATACTGACCTGAAATCTGCCTTCTTATGATTTTGACCCATGATTCATATTTTTCCCTATTCCTTATTCTCAAGGAAGTAAAACATTTTTGGTGGACTCTTACTATATTAAAATTTATCATTCCTTCACCATGTGGACAAGGAAATAAGACAAAAAGTTGATAGCCTTTCTCTTTCATTTCTAGAAGCAAATAACTGCTATAATTTCCTGCAAAAACATTGGACCAATAATCAGCATAATTTTAAAAATTCAACAGCATATAGTGATCATAATAGGAAATGACAAGACTGTACCTTGGAACACCTTTTCTTTGAATAGCAGCTAATAACAAGGATCGTGTTAATGCCTCTTCTGTTTTAGAAGCAAAGAGGTTTTTGTAAACACCTTCTCTTTGTTTTAACTTCTGTCATTTGGATGGGTGATTTTTAAAGTTGTGCTTTTCAATAGCCATTGCATTATAAAAAGATATGGGGGAAAAACGATGGCTCAGAACACCATCCAGGTGTAAGGAATTAACAGTTCTTTGGATTTGCTTAGAATTTACATGTGAAATCCTCATTAATGCTAATGTAGTTCTGGAACTGTAAATCTTTCATATCAAGGAAAAAAACATGCAATCTAATGGACTTCAATTCACCAATTCCATTAACTCTCTGAGATTCCTAACCAATCGATTTCCCTTTTGTTCACTGCCCCATGCTCCTACCCTACTGCCCCTACAATGGTAAAAACATGTTTTTAATTATGAAAATCAATGCAGCTCTCTTTCTCCTCAACCAAACTCAAAATGGGAACTACAAGTGGGATATGACCCTTAAATTTTTTTTTCAGACAAATCCTCTGCTCTCTCTGTCTCCCATGTGACAACAAGGGCTTCTGGCCCCTGAGGCACTAAACACTCATAAAAATTCCTTCTTAATAATTATTGTTATAATTTCCCATTTGGTAAGTGGCAATATTGTTCATCTATGCTAAGAGGTCACATCCCGTGTCTTCTTCCCAACAGCTCACAGAATGGTGGTGACACTGCTTCAAAATATGAACTTCTGTCATTGGTTGCTGGTGGCAGTGGTTGGGAGGGGAGAGTTTTTCTAGATTGTGAGTTTTGAGTAATATATATGGCAGTGGGTCATGGATGAAAAAGTGGAAGCTGGGAGAAGGAGGGTTGAGGTAAGTCTGAGACAGGGCAAAGAGAATTGTCAAGAGTGACACAGTCCTGGGGTAGGATCTGGGACCCAGGGGCCAAGGTGAAGGCTCGTGTAAGCATTCCAGAATTGAGGTAAAGACGGGGCCCGAGAAACCAAAGGTCAGAGCAAAGCAGCAAATCAGAGCCAACTAGGCAAGCTGGAGTCAGGGCGCAAAGGCAATATGAGACACAGAGTTCAGGGAGTTAGACTCCAGTAAGTAGATTAACACCAGGAAGTCATAGACATCAGAGTCAGAGCGAGGTGGAAATATGAAAATTCAAGCCAATACACAGACCCCAAGAGGTCTACAGGCAGAGAAAAAGGGAGGGGCCAAGGGAAATCGATCAAAAGGACCTGGACAACTGAGCCATTCTGCTTTGCCCTATGCATAGGATTTCTGTGACTCTAGTGAAGACAGAAACCAATTCTTGAACAGCCAATGCTTATCTTGTCACCTAACTGAGAGTGTGTGAATGACACGTATACCAACAACTAGCAGAAAGATCCTGACTTGAACATAAATAGGTGCACTGGAGGGAAATCCAAGGAGGCACAGATAATCCTGCAATGTGAAGGGCAGATGCCATATTCTATTATCCTGGATTCTACTGGGCAAGAAGATAGTTGAATTATTTTTTAACTCAACAAGTCCATATAATTTAAAGATTTCTGAAGTGGCTATTGCTGGTGAAGAAGCCATGTTGCTATAAAATCATGTTGGGCAACCAAGAATAGATATGAGGTGGGAAGGCAACATTACAATTTCCAGGGGTGATACACATACCTATATTCATCTGTTTTCACATTGCTATAAAAATCTACCTGAGACTGGGTAATTTATGAAGAAAAGACATTTAATTGACTCACAGCTCTGCAGAGTTAACAGGAAGCATGACTGGGAGGCCTCAGGAAACTTACAATCATGGCAGAAGGCGAAGTGAAAGCAAGCACATCTTACCATGGCAGAGCAGGAGAGAGAGAGAGAGAGAGAGAGAGAGAGAGAAAGAGAGAGAGAGAGAAAGAGAGAGCAAGCGGGGAAGTGCCACACACTTTTAAACCATCAGATCTGGTGAGAACTCATTCACTATCATGAGAACAGCATGAGCAAAATCCACTCCAATGATCCAGTCACTTCCCACCAGGTCTCTCACCCAACTTTGGGAATTACAATTCAACATGAGATTTGGCTGGGGACACAGAGTCAAACCATATCAATACACAAGTCCCAGCCTGGCGGCCTTTGGTGTATATGTGCATGTGAATGTTTTTCATTTATGCTACCATCATCATTGCTCACTAGTTTTATTTATTTATTTATTTATTTATTTATTTATTTTTTATCCAAATTCCCATTCCTTATCCCTACATATAGCCAAGAAGGTTAACATGTTACTACCGATCTTTTTAAAATGTTTTTTTTTCAATATATGTACTATCATGTACAGGTTTTTGTCCCATTTATATTGAGATATATACAGTGAAATACACAGATCTTAAGATATCAGTTCTAGGTGCTAAACTGTGAGATTCTGAACACACCCTCAAATTGAGTCCAGCAAAAGAAGAGATTAATGTAAACCAGAGAAGTGCAAAAGAGTTTTTATGGAGGATTTAGAACTTTGATAACCCAAAGATACATAGTCACGAAATAGACAAGAGATATAAGGAAATGAGGAGTTTAGGACAAGCTATCTCTCAGTGTGACTTTTTCCCATTACTAATCTTCAATCACTCAATAATTAAATATTTATTCACTACATACTGCATTCTAAACACTGTGAATATAGTGAAGGAGAATACGGGCATCTTCCTTGTCTTTATGTACCTTAACATCAAGTGAGCAGGAAGAATATTAATTAGTCAAATAAATATGAATGGCACACAGCAGGAGAAGTACAGAAGATGGAGCACAGTACAGGGAGTATCTGAACAGTCTAAGGTCTCACAGAAGGCTTACTTGAAGAAAGGACACCAGAGCTTCCATCTGTGGAATAGGAGTTAATTAAGCAATAACTCTAACTCAATAGTTAATTAATTAAAGGAGAAGGAAAGGAAGAACCATTTCAGATACGGGTATCAGCATATGCAAAGGCCCTGAGCCCAGATAGGTGGGAGCAAGGCAAAGCTGAGTATATGTAAGAAAACCAGTGCATTTAGACAAAAGAGTGACAGGGACACTTTGTTGAGATGAAGCTTTCAGTGAGGACTTCCCTGATCACCCCACTTAAAATCACAGCTTTGTACTGCATACTTTCTTTTTGCTCTCCATACTCCTCCAACCTTCTTTATCCTGTTCTCTGTTCCTCTCTCCAAGACTGATCACTTGGGCTACATCAATAGGCTCCCTTCATCCATCTAGTTTATTATGTTTGGCTAGCAGAGAAGACCAGGAGGAGATCTGAAATAGGAAAGAGAGTCAGAGTATTTATTCATCCAACTGCCTCCCAATGGGGCCATATAGGGCTGTCTGAGACCTGTGGTCTAAGGTCCCAGTGTTTGTCAGAAGCTTTTCCATACAATCCTCAATCTCTCCTCATTCTGGTGACTTCACTTCCTCTTGACCCTTCAGGTCCCAGGTAACTGAATATCCTGCTATACACTATATATTTTACATTTTTGTTTCAACCATTTTATGCTTCTTTCAACCAGAATGTCAACTTCATCAAGCAGAGATTTTTCGCTGTTTTGTTTGCCTTACATAGGCTAAGGATTTAATAAGTGTTTACTGAATGATTGAATGCTTGCATAAATGTAGACGTAGGCAGGCACCACATCATGCAAGGTCTAGCAAGCAAGAGTTGAAGGTTTCTCTTGTATTTATGTGCAAGGAGAAGCCATTTAAGAAGAATTTTATGCAAGGGAGTCATGGGAACTGATTTAAGTTTTAAGATCAATGTGAGTGGCGATTGGGTGGGCACAAAATAAAATTTAAGAGGCCAGGCAAGTGGTCCTTCGAATAGTGCAAGTGAGAGCCTAGAATAAGGTGGTGGGGGTGGTAATGGTAGAGAAGAAGAGGAGACTCTTTCTGGAGCATTAGCAAACTGTAGATCATGAATGGAACTTGTTCATTAGTCACAGTTGGATTGATTGTCTGGGAATATTCTGAGTACCTCAAGCAATGATCTCAGCAGAATGTGCCCAGCTTTGTTATGTTCTAGATATATTTGCTGGATTTTTAGCCATTCAGACCATGTGGATAATTTTTTTAAAATCCCCATTTGGAATCCTACTAGAAATGGAATTTTCACAAGGGCATAAAACCTTACATTCATTATACTCAAAACTGAGGTATTAACATATCTGAAGAGCTTCTGAATAATGTGACTTTAAAATAAGAACCTTAGCATTTAAAAGTAAAACAATATAATATAGAAGCCACTAATCCAAACGGTAATCTAATGTCTATGCTGTGCAGCCGAAAGATTAGTCTTTTCTTTCCTCTCCAGAAAATGCTCTACAATTCCATTAGCAGATAACACGCTTCAAAAAAGTGATTTCACATGTAGACAAATTCCAGTTCAGTAGCAAGCAATTGCATATCAATGTTTCTGAAATGGAATTAAAGTTTTAAAAATGATAGAAGCCTTTCTCTTGTCGGGGTAGATATTTAGAACATTTTTACCTAAGAGCTTCCACAATACATTATCTATTACAGAAAAAAATAGAATTTGACATCTATGATGCCAAGCAGATTCAAAGGGCTTTTAGGAGACTCAAAAACTCCTAAAGTCCTTATTCCTTATGGATTAAATTATTTTAGCATCTAAAATACCTAGATTTTTGGCATTTGGAAATAGTGACATTATAACATATTATTTAATGGATCTTTAGAATAGTTGGAAGACACCACCCTAGCACAGCCTTACTAACTAAATACTAGCTTTTTGTTAGGATCCTACAGATTATGTCAAACCCAAATAAGGTTGGGACAACCTACCAGTGGAGTTCAGTGAGATCTATGGGATAAATGTTACTTTGGGGAATTAATGTTTAAGACACCAATGCCATAATAAGAGGGTTAAAAGGAGCAAGGAAGTGATGGAGGTTAGGAATCTCACATGAAACAATCACAGTATCACTAAAGCCTGAATAATGCTTCTCCAGTTCTTAAATGAGAACTCTTCCCAATACATGCTGAGGATTCTATTTGACCAGACCAAAGTGAAATGAGCAGAATATGGACAATGTGTATTTTTCGTAACCTAAAAAATTCAATATTTTTATTATAGGATTATGTTCCATTTCCTTTTTTAGAAAATGTTGATTATTTTATAATGGGCCGGGTGTGGTTTCTCATGCCTATAATCCTGGAGCTTTGGAAGGTTAAGCGGGTAGGATCACTTGAGCCCAGGAATGTGAGACCAGCCTGGGAAACATAGTGAGACATTGAAGAATAAGCTTGAAAAATAAATAAATAAAATAAAATATTATTTTGTAAAATGATAATGTAAGCCAATGGTAGGTGAGTTTGTGTTTTTTAATATCCTTCCTTGGCAAGAAAACATGATGGCAACTCTATGCATTTGCTAAGGTACAGGGAATTTTCCTAATTAGCAAAATATAAATTTGGTGACCAGTGACCTCTGTGATTTTTAAGATCGACAGATACTGAATCATCTACATCAAGGACAAATATCACACTCTCTTTCCTTGAGCTCTCCTAGCATGGTACCTGGACAAGTACCGCAGCAATAACAACCTTTGTTCGCCTTCTTTCTCCCATTAATGGGAAGTGAAGGGAAAAATAAGCTCTCTTTTTACCCCTTCCAGTGTGGCACTGTATTTGATCTTGCCTGTGTGCTGGCCTTGAAAGCAATGCAAAACTCCCCACCACAGAAGTGACCGTTTTATATCAATGCATGGTGAATGAAAAGCGGCTGCTTTTGAACCCAGCCAAACTAATTAAGAAGCCACTCATTCCACTTTAGGACAGCCTAGCTTGTTGGAAAGTGTTTCTTCATATTGAACTCAAATATTCCATCCTGTAATTTTGACCTATCGGTCTTAGCTGTATACACTGGGGCAACATAAATAAGTCCATCCTTCATTTACATCAGAGGACAGCTAGCACGTCTACCTGACTCAAAGTATGTTTTTACCTTCAGCTGCCATCATTATTTCTTGGGACATAATTTTTAAGCTTCTTTGGATTCTGAAATAAGTATTCTTCAAGGAAGACTTTTGAAAACACTCCTTATGCCCAGATCGTAACTCAGGTGGGGTATGACCAACTCTTCGTCATCCGTGGCCTCCTTTGATAGGAACATTTGCTTGAATTTGCTTCTACTATTATATTTTTCTGAATGTATGATGTATATTGAGCTCATGATATAGGTACATCTCGAGTCACTAGAACAATCTATTCATTTTTTCATTATTTTGGGAAACACTATATATGTTCATGGCACTAAGCATGACACTATGGGCACGGAGAGAGTATGTGGATATTGAAAATATGCATCCCACTTTCAGTTAGCCTCCAAAAATAATTCAGAAATGAGAAACACTCAAAAGCATAACAATATAGCTAACATTTATATAATAATATGGGCCAAGTATGTATTCATCACAAACATTTAAACTGTTTTCTATCTCACACTCCTATAAGGGAGGTGCTATTATTATCTTCATGTCATAGATGAGAAAAGTGAGATATGAATAGGTTAAGTAAATTGCCTCAAATTATACCAGTAATACACAGCAGAGCTAGCACCAAACCCTAACAGTCTGACTCCAGAGTTAGAGCTATTCACCACCAAGCTGTAATGCAGAATACATGCATATATAACACAGCATTAAAGTTAGAACTCTACACTTAAATGCCAAGAAATATAAGTAACATTCACTGATATCGGGGGCTATGAGTATGGAGAGGGTGGTAGTTGTAATTGTGTTTTAAGGGGTAGTTGCTCAGAGAAGTCTTCTTAGAATAAATGAGCCTTGTGCCAGACCTTAAATAAAAAAGAACACAGTTGATTGTCATACTTGCTATTCTTAACCATAGTCATTTTAATACAGAAAAGACCGTAATAGGATTTGAAACAATTAACCCATGATAAGGTTGTCTGGTTCTCGGCCTCACATATAAATCTGAAGCAATGCTGGCACATGGATTCTGCAGGGGCACATAATTAAAAGGAAGTAAGGGCTGATTTACAAGATTTTATGAAATGGACCATAAACTTCAGAAATTGGCCAAGCAGTTGGAGACGTAGTTAATCTTGTAGGACTGACGAATGAGTTAACTATTCAGAAGAAATCACTGATAGAGAAATCAATGCATCTTGGATAAGACCCTGTACGAATAGTAGGAAAGTCAGGGCCGGTGCCAGGGGTGGGGGTAGTGGCATAAAGTCAATTCTTTAACACTAGTCAATAGCAAATGCATTGGGCTTTAATCATCACCAAGTATTATTTGAAAATACCAATAAAAATCACTAGGTTATTTTTTTCCTTTCAAAGAAGATAGTGTATTAACTTAAAGTTGATGAAGCTTATCTGGTTTTATCATCATTTTGATGCCCTTTATCCCAATTTATATTTTGTAATCTGTAAATGACATTACTCTTACTCTTTATCTTCTATTTGCAAATTTCTATACTATATATGAGAATTTTTAAAGAAAACAAAATTGGAATAACTGTTATGAAAATACAGTTCCATTTGCTTTTCAAATCATTCTTCTGTAAGTAGTTTGTATAACTAATCAAACAATTGCTTTTCATCAAACTCATGGTTTTGATCTTAGAGCTTTTCACTTCTTTTTTGCCAGCTTAGGCTAAAATTGACTATGAAAACTAAAATCTCAACCATTTTATGAAGCTATTCATGGTATATTCTTTCACCTATTATTAGCATATGAAAAAGTAACTGATTCAGCAAAGAATTTCTTTTTAAAAAAATCAACCATTAGGTTTTTAGTCTCTTTGGGGCTAATTTATTCACTGAATATGTTAAAAGAGAGGTGAACATCCAGCATCTAGCACAGCATGGCTATGTTTCTACTACAACAACAAGAGAAAACATTCCAATAAAAATGAAAATTTTCTATTATCTGGGGGGCTTTAAATAACCAGGCTACTTACATCTTTTAGCACAACCTCTTGGCTAAAGTTTATAATGTTATCTGAGTTCTTCCTTCTCATGCTTGTTAACCAAGCACTTGGAATTTGTGGTAAGTTGTATTGTTCTTCATGATTGCATGGATGTACCTTGCAGTCCAGATCTTAAAAGGCAGAAACTTGCATGCCAGAATCTAGCATAAAGTTGATCTTAGTAGATGACGATGAGGAGAATGTGAGTATATCAATGTGTCCTTCAAGGCTCTAAGGCAGAGGGGTATCCAATCTTTTGGCTTTGGAAGAAGAATTTGGACCACTTTGGAAGAAGAATTGTCTTGGGCCACACATAAAATACACTATCTGATGAGCTAAAATATATATATATATATATATCAAAAACAATCACAAAATGTTTTTAAAAAGTTTGTGAATTTGTGTTGAGCCACATTCAAAGCCATCCTGGGCGGCATGTGGCCTGCAGGCCACCAGTTGAACAAGCTTGCCTATGGGATCAACAAACAAGAACCAAATTGACCAATTAAAACTTTACATTTGCATAGATTTATACAAAGGATTATACATTTAGGCATTCTCTTTAGCCATGTCCCACTAGATGAGAAACACTCAACCAGAACTTATAAAGTCCAGTAAGCGTCCCATATACTGTGCAAGCTTCAGGACAATATCATCAAAAATCCAAGCAACAGGACAGGCAAGGTGATCCCAGTACTTTGGGAGGTCAGGGCAGGAGGATCGCTTGAGGCCAGAAGTTTGAGACCAGCCTGGGAAACATACCAAGACCCTTTCTCTATAATTTTTTTTTTAATTAGCTGGGCATGGTGACATATGCCTGTAGTCCTAGCTACTTGGGAGGCTGACGTGGGAGGGTCAGCTAAGCCCGGTGTATTAGTCTGTTTTCACACTGCTGATAAAGACATACTTGAGACTGGGCAATTTGCAAAAGAAAGAGGTTTAATTGGACTCACAGTTCCGCGTGGCTGGAGAGGCCTCACAATCATGATGGAAGGCAAGGAGGAGCAAGTCACATCTTTACATGAATGGCAACAGGCAAAAAGAGAGATTGTGCAGAGTAACTCACATTTTTAAAACCATCAGATCTTATGAGACCCATTCACTATCACAAGAACAGCACAAGAAAGACCCGCCCTCATGATTCAATCATCTCCCACCAGATCCCACCCACAACATGTGGGAATTATGGGAGCTACAAGAAGAGATTTGGGTGGGGACACAGAGCCAAATCATATCATCCAGGAATTCGAGATTACAGTGAGCTTTGATCATGCCACTGCACACCAGCCTGGGTGACAGAGTGAGAACCTAACAACAACAAAAAAAAGTCCAAGGAACAAATTATTGAGCACCTACTACATCCTAAGTTTTGTGCTGAGTACTAGAAAATCAAGACATGATCCGTTTTCTCAAACCAGTGAAGAAGACAGACAAGTAAATGAGCAACTGATGACCACTTCTGCTGGAGCCAGTCATGCAACGGCTGTATTGTGGAAACATGCCATCATAGGATTCAATCCCAGTCTGAGCACACATAGACATAAGCATAACTTTCCCTTCATCTTCTGAACACTCTCTACAAAAAGAGAAAAAAAACACCAGGGAAGAAAGTTTCTGCTTGGTCACACCTACGAGGTGAACCAGCTCTAAGCAATTTCTTACAAGACGAGGGCAGAGATTGGAGGTTACATAAGCAGGCCATGAATGACTAATAAATCACATTTCTGTTACATATGATCAGAATACAAGTGTGTAAGTCATATTAGACTCTCCAAAATGGTTACCAGAGTTGATGGATACAGTTGTTAGAAATTCTTCTACACTGACATTATGTTCAACAGATGGTGTTATTCAATTTATATTTCAATTAGAAGTTAACCATATTCCAAGAAAGGTGAACTTATGAACTTCAGCTTAAAAAAAAAATCTCTATCTATCTTCTTCTGGACAAGACTTGCTAGATTCCCTTCTGTTAAGCTCATCTCAGCCTAAGAAAATTGCTGCCACCTACTGATAAGAATGAAAAAGATATTCCCACCCCACCCACACACAAATCACAATAACAATAATAATAACATAAAATTCCCAAAGAGATCAAATTTCCCATGCTGCAACTTATAGTTAATTCTTTGTCTTTTTATTTATTTTGTCTTTGTTTCCTTTTTGGAGGAATTTTACTTATAGAAAATGGGCCGTTGTTTTGGTTTATATTTTTAGGTTAAAGTAAGACAAAAATCCTCAGCCAATTATTTGCTCTTGGTGTCATTGCTGAGGAGTTGAATATGGGTAAAAATAGAAAGCTGTATCTTTCAAATATTTAATCCTCTTAAATATATATATGGAGAGAAACAACATATAGTCAAAAGATCAGGGGCTTTGGAGGTGCTTAGATGTGGGATTGAGTTCCACCTCCACCACTATGTCATTCATTCAACAGCTATGAACAACACATATCTACTATATGCCTGAGACTACTGTAAGATTGAGTTAATGAATTTAATAAAATCTCTGCCCTCATGGCATTTCCATTTTAACCTGGGAGAAAGTAAACAGAGAAACAAATTAATTTCAGATATTTACTGGTAATGACTGTGAAGGGAAAGAAAACAAAGTAGAGAGATGGAATCTAAAAGAGAAGTCCTATTTTAGATAGAAAGCCTCTAACAAGGTTTGTAACTAGCTACATAACAAGGGAGAAGTCTCTAATCTTTCAGGGACAGTTTTCTGACCAAGGAAATGAAGATAATAACAATTCTGACCTTGTAAGATTGTTGTGAGTTAGAAATAATATATATAGAGCATCCAGCATATCCCCATCATATTATAGGCATAAAATGAATGGGTATTATTATTGTTGTTTTACTACTCTTATGAAACTATGAACGTCATGGATATCAAATACTCCAGGAAGTCTAATAGCTTTTTTTCTACCCTAGGAATGAATATTGAGCCTCTTAGTGTTTTAAGAACAATATTTGTATATAATGTAATTTTCTGTAGGACAAATTACTTTTTTTTCTAGAGATGGAGTCTTTCTATTTTGCCCAGGCTGAACTGGAATTCTTGGTCTCAAGCAATCCTCCTGCGTAAGATTCCCAACTAGCTGGGGCCATATGCACATGCCACCATGCCAAGCTCAGAATATTTTTAATGTAATTAATTTCTCTAATTCCATGATACTCCTCTGAGGCCCTGGGTGACTCTAGACCTTTCCCACAGCAGCCAAATGACATGACTATTTTCTCAGCTGGAAAATTCTGGCATGAAGGAGTGATCTTATATGTGTACTGTCCTAGAATGTGAGCTGCTTTTAGTGTCTGTAGCTCTCTGTGTGCTGCAGTTTGCATTTTTCAAACCCTCATGCATGAGGCACTCTGATTTCTACCCTATTCCTTCTGCCTTCAAAGGATGCTCTTCTGTCAGGAAAAGGCAAATCACTAAGATTAACAAGAAAAGAGACGGCTGACACTCAAACATACCTTTACGCTCTGTTCCTCTGACCCTGACCTGCCAGTGTGTTTTCTAGTTTGTTAGGTCCCCTTGGTCTGTGTGGAGGTCAGCTTCCTTCTTCCCTTCCCTAGCCTGAACTTGGTATTAATCTTCCCTTTCTTTTAACTTGGAGCCTATGCTGTATTTTACCTTCACTGCTGACTAGTATTTGAGACTCCCTAACCCTCAGACAGAGAAATGTAACAGAAACCAATTTTAAACGAAGAACTACTTTCAAAAACACTGACTTCACATCGTCTCACAACACAGGCAGGTGGGTGGGACAAATGTTATTAGCCACACTTTTAGATGTGGAAATGAGAGCTTGGGAAGTCAAGTGAACTACAAAGGTCACACAGCAAGTCAGTGGTAGTAACTAACTATCACTGTTTCTAAACTGAGTGAAGAATTTCTGAAACCAGGCATGTTTCCATTCAGATAAAATGAAATATTAGCCAAAAATCCTAATGTAGAACACTAGTTTTACTTTCCTCACTAACAGCAGCAGGGAGGTAGTATAGGTAGTGGTTAAGAGCTTTGATGTCAGACTCAGACTCACAAGGTGTTGGTATCACAGCACTGCCATTTTACCTGCCATATGAACTTGAGCAAGAGACTTTACCTCTCTGTGCGTCAGTTGTTTCACCTATAACCTTGAGGAAATAATAGTACCACCTCATTGCATCGTGGTGAGGATTACGAGTAATGCCTACTTGTTTATACCAATGACTAGCATATAGTAAGAGCTCAATACATGTTAGCTATTATTACAGGGGCTAAGGTTCTAATATTTCCACTGTTGATTTGATTTTGTCAAGACAGATTCTATATTAAAGAGATCATTTCTGGTCCTTGGTTCAAGTCAGTTTAACTCATCAGAATGTAGCTATAGTTAAGTGTCTTTGTTGAATGGTGAACGCTTCAGTGATTGTTCCATCCATATGGATAAATCTATATGAAAGACCTGGAAGCTTACAATGACATAAGCTGTGAGCAACATAGCAAAGCCTAATAAGGAGGCAATGCTGGTGACATAGCAATAACTCTGTAGTGAATGCTGAGTTTGGGGAAGCCTCTGAGCTTCGGGGTAGGATTTTGTGGCATAGCTCAAAAAATGTTGTGGCATAGCTCTTTTAAGCAATGGTGGGTAGGTGTCAACCTGGCTACCAGCTGGAAAATCACCTGACAGGGCCAGTACAACAGTACAACTGCTCAGACACCATGATTGTCCAACATCTGAATTGCTGGGTACTGACAGGCAGCTCAGTTTTAGACATACCACAGGTCAAATCCTAGTCTCCCAAACACAGCTTCCTACAACAGACATGGAGTCCAACAAGAATGTTGATCCTATTCCGCAACCCCTGTGTTATGAAAGTGGCACACAGTGCCTGAAAGACCAGGACCATGCAAATCAAACTCTGATGCTTCATACTGCTTCAAGTACTATTACTCAATAGGAAAACATTCTATAGTTGTTTCAAAGGGGGATATATTTGCAATGTATTACCACAATGGGAATTTCCTAACATGGCGCATTTACGCAAGGTGAACTTCCAAAGGGAATTGCAGCTACAGTACCCAGAGAGGTGCATCTGCACGAAATTTACTAGGCAGGAAGAAAAAGTCTTCATGGCATTCTCTCCAAATGGGAATTTCTGTAACCTTTTCCTGACAGGCTAGTAATAAGTATTCACACAGGAGAATATTGCTTGGATTCCTCTGACAAAAAAGAATGGTTGTTATGCTGGCAAAAAACAAATATGAAGGATAAACTGCAGGTTTGTCTCTTGTGCTAATACAAGTGCAAGATTTCAATTGCTTGAGTGAAGCTAAAGGAAAAGTATCAATAAAGTACTCAAAGACTACAGATGAAGAAAACAGTAGATCTTAAGGTAAAGACAAAAGAGAGGTCTTCAGGGGTCCTGGCCACTTAAACTGGTTTTAGTCTCCAGGAAACAGATGAACTTTTGGGGTAACTTTCTGCTTAACTCTAAACTGGGAAGATGTGCCTGTTAAGAATGATAGTATCCTACAGATTATGGCTACTAATAATGAATAAACAGCATTAGATTGGCATTCTCCTCTTGCAGTAATATTCTGTCCGTTTTTATTAAATAACATATATATAAACAACAACAATACTACTAATAATTAACCTTTACGACAGAAAACGAAACACAATTCGTTTATTTGCCAGGTTCAGTAAACATGACTCTGAGTTGCCAGTACTGCCCAAAAATGGTGGCCATGAGTTAACAGAAGGAAATCTAGAGAGAAGAGAAAGGGCAGCAGAAATTTCATGGTGATTGATAGGCATTAATCAGGGAATGTACTTTTATCTCTGACTCTGTGATAGCTCTTGTAGTCAGATATTCGTTGAAAGGGTGTGCTGGGTATAACTGAATTGCTTATCTAGGCACCTCCATGTCTTTCTCTGTGAAGTTAATGGTATGAGCTTTAGTGGCAGACTAGCTGGGTGCCGGATGGCTTCAGCAGGCTCAACACAGATACTAAACAGATAATCAATAATAACATTAATATTTGCATAACATACATGTCAAAAGAAAACAGGGTTAGTGAGGCAAGTAAGGGTTTCATAGAAAGGAACAAAAAATATGCTTTGATTCTCTCAGTAACATGGCTTGGCCTATTCTGTTTTTCCTCTCAGTGGTTCCCTCTAGGGATGTGGTTTGATCTGGGGACATCCCACTTTTGAAATCCTTGCTCCTGTTTTCCATTTTAAGCTTGTCATTCCTTTTCCAGTCTCCATTCTTTTCTCTGCCATTCTAAATGTTATTCTTTTAGTTCCCACAACTCTTTACCATTTCTGGTGTTCTGTAGAATACACACCTTCTAAGGTTCCTCAAGGTGGGGGTCACAGTGCACTTTCCCAACTTACCAGGGGTTTCACTTGGCCCCAAACATTACAAGGAATCCTTTCTTCTCACTAGGATGATCCACTAAAGCAGACAGCGCCCCTTTGGCTCTGCTTTTTCCACCCAGAATGCCATTATATCATTGTCACATTTTTTTATACAATAGTAACACAAGTTCATTTATGTTAGTGATTAATGGGTTACTCTGGCCCTTGTAATTTATTGTATTTTTACAGGAAACTTTTTTGAGATAATCTTGTGGTCCCCAAATAGTACCTTCAATAATGGAAACAGTAGGCACCTTGTCAGGCCAGGGAGAGATCCTTCAGGTCAGGAGAAAACTCTGGGGTAAGACAATGGCATTCAGATCACATTATTGAAAGTACCCATAGTAGGATGGTTCCAGATCACAAGGCATCTGTAAGTTAGCAATTCTTCTGCTGCACCCATCACTGAAGAGCAGATGACAGAATATGAGAAGGTGCTCCCAAGCAAGATGAACTATGAACTGCACAAAGCCAGCTGACACCTGTCTCACTGAAAATAAGTCCCTGCTTTTTAGTAAAAAATGATTAATTAATATTAAAGTGATGAATTCTGTGAAAGAAAATGCATAAGATGCCCACTACCAGGAATAATAAAATGACCAACTAATTATGGAAATTCAAAGAGTAAGACCACCACAAGATTTTAAGACAATTGCTAACCATTTCAGCTCCTTTTGTTCCCTTCTATACAGTAGGAGAAGGAGAATCATTATGCCAAGGCTGTTTTTTACCAAGTGCTTGAGGAGGCGCTTGAGTTTAATTGCAGCCAGCCAACCTACTTCCCAGGAGCCGTTAGGCAGGTGTGGAGTAGGGGAAAGGCAGGACGTAGGTGGGAGATGAATTAAGTCCCTCCCAATGCATGCTAATGTGCTTTTACCTACCTTTGTCTTATCCAAGAAGGTTTAAAAGGATCCAGAGCAATTGAACTCCTCTCTTAGAGTGAAATTTTGTTTTCATTTCCTTTACTTATCAGCAAAGTGATTTAGGGGTAAAGGAATGTCCAGCTAGGAGTCCTGTTGGTTAAAGTTTACACAGAAATACATGCAAAGCATCTTGAAAATGTTGCTATGATTCATGAGGATATTTATCTGGAAGATTGAATATAGGTCTAGCCTGGTCCCTTGAATGTTAAGATTATAGTAGAAGCTCTCATAGAGAAACACTGAAATCTCAATAGCTTAACACAATAGAAATCTTACTCATATGAAGTCCAATATGGATGTTTCTCCTGGTCAGGAGAAGTCACAATCATTCAGGCACATATGCCAGTGGAGGCTGTAAGCTACACCACAAAGAGTCCAAGGTCACTCTGAGCATTAACATCTAGCAAGCAGATGGGAGAAGAGAAACAGTGGGAGGATGTTTTGGGACATCCACCCATAATTTTGGCCTAAAAGTGCCAAAACTTCTGTCTGTATTCCATTGGCCAGAACTCAAACAGCCAAACTTCACTGGAGATGAGAAAATGTAGACTGTGTTACTAGGAAGGAAAGAAAACAGAGCTGGTGAACACTTAGCTCATCTCTAAAACATATCCCATTCTCATTCCCGCTTCCAGTAGCCCTTGCATGAATTTCCTCCAACTATTTCTTCTCCAGGTTCTTCCCACCCCTCCAGGCTCCAATCATACCTTCCGTAGTCAATCACAAACCTTGTGTGCCTCCCAATTTTCACAGAAATTTTTAGCCTACTGCTTCCCAAAGGATGGTTTAGGGATCCCCAGCAGCAGAATCATCTAGAAAGCTTGATAAAATGTACAGCAGGCACCATCCACAGCCTGAAGAATTGGGCCCTATGCAGTTCAGCAATTCAGTGATCTCAGGTGATTCTAAAGCACTCCTGTATGAGATCAGTGACCTAGAAGGTTTGCAGTCTCTGCTTTTCATTATGCAAGATTACAATCCTTCTCTCAATTTTTTCCATCTCTGAGTAATCTCCAACAAAATTTTATGCTTTCTGTAGGCTGAGGTAATGAATTTTTTCCTCCTATTATTCCTGCACAGTGTCTAATGCACACTGGGTTCATAACAGAAGCTCAAAATGTATTGCTGATTGGTTGTGAATTGAAGAATAGAACAGATAGCTGCTAAGTAAAATGAATTTAGATAAAGATGATCTTTCAAACTGGAAAGGTAAAAATTTAGAAGGGACATGATGGGAGCCCAGAAAATCATCAATGGTAAAGTTAGAAGAAATAAGAACTGAATCATTTGTTTCTAGCAAGACTAGAATTTGTCTCCTCTAGCCCAACAACAACTAAAAACTCACATTCAAAAAAAGGTGAAGATAAGCAAAAAGATGAACTACTCTGCACCATGATTAATGGGCACAAAGAATTTCTTCCCTTCAAGAAGAGAATGTATACATAGATTAAATATAATTCATTCACAAAACTGTAGGACCAATACAGGACATTAATAGAATCTAGTAAGTAAGAGGACATCCCTCACCTATGGGAGTTTTGATGTCACTCACAAAAGCCATATCACCTTCCCTTCAACTAAACCCTTGTGCTTTTTTTATAATAGAACTTCTGTTAACACGATGCAGAAGACCTTTTGCAGGGGCAGAGTTGTGGCAAAATTGAGCAAATGTTGTGTAACCAACCATACACAGTTAGACTGGTTCACTAATCCATGCACTATGTGGTCATGAGCTCATAAAAAAACGCTGCAGGTACTCTGGCCATATTTCCAATGTGCAGCTCCACTCCTCTCTCAATTTTCCACTGTTCTTGCTCCCGTTGTCCTGCTCCCCTGCTCCCTTGCTCCAAACAAATTCTGCCTGCTTGTAAGACTTTGCTTTCGTCTCCTGTTTCTGGTTCTGCTCTCACCCTTAGTATTTAAAATATGAGCCCAGCCTTTGGTTTTAATTTTGAGCCTTCAATAAGTTTAAGACTCCCATATCTTCTCACTCTGGCAACAAAACCTTGTAAATCCCAAATCAAGCCTGGAGGCCCAGGTCCTGGCATGCAGTTGGGCCCACATCAGCCCCTTAGAAGGAAGAATCAATCCGTTCTTTTGACACTAGAACATTGGGAAATTTCCAGAGATTATCCCTGTTATTCCCTGATCATTATAAAATCACAGAATGATGATTGCTATGAGGAAATATGCCATTGTCCCCTGAAATTGTCTGAATGGGGAGTGTGGGTGTGGGGGATGACTGAGGGGAGGGAGAGAATGTTTAGCTCCTTAACAATGGCAAATTGTTCATCTCCTGGTCAGGGGCCAGTGTAATCAGGGATTTCACAAGTACTACCTGCAAATGTGACAGCTTACATTTATAGGGTGTTTATCTAGTGTCAGGCAGTGCTAATTTAGGTCATATAATTTACATTGTAATGGTCTATTTTCTAATTTCATCCATTCAACAACCCATGAGTAGGTACTATCATTCTTTACAAAAGAAAAAACTGAGAATTCAGAAATTAGATAAGTTGCCAAAGTCACGCAGCTGAGAACTGGCTGAGCTGGATTTGAACACAGACTTGTTTGACTTCATAGACCACATAACGACTACACTATAACTGCTAACAGACACATCATTGATATCAGTGGAGGGATTTCACATTGAAAAATTCCAAGCAGTCAATTTCAGTAGGTTTATTTGGCCATGATGTGTTTCTGTCAGAGAATATAAGCTTCCTGAATGCACAGGTTTAATGTAATCTGTGCACAGAAATTAGGAAATTGATATTACAAAGTTCCTACAATGCAGGACAATGGGTGAGATATTATTGCCTGAAGAAATTTAAGTTTCAGATACCAGGTGTAGGGTGGAGCTGGCAGTGGAGTTTGTGTGGAGGGGCGAGATGAAAGGGAAAAAGACTTGGGCACTGTATCTAGAAAAGGCTTAACCTGGAGTTTCAGAGAAAGTAAATCTCCAAGGGCACTGAGACCACATTTAGCATGACAGGACGAAATTTGTCATAGCCTAGACTTTTAATATGTGGAAAGAGGGAAAAAGCCAGATAAGAGAATAGAACTGACATACCATGAAGGTTCTTAATTGGGAAGATATAAAATGCCTTTATCAAAGATGGGGTAACAGTTTTGAAATTATCCTTAACGACTCTTGTGAGTCAAGCTCTTAAAATTTTACCAGCTCAACAATGGAATTATTACAGTGTTGTTCCTAAAAACATGTTTCCAATTGCTTTAAGAATTCTTTTAATCCTAAAGTGACTTGGTAATAGTCATCACTGCATCTGTACATTGCGACATTGGTACAGGACAAGAAATGTTTTTAGCCCACAGCAAGGATAGTTTAAGGTCAGAGCCAGTTTCTGGGTAGTGAAATAAAATTCCATTTAGAGGAAATCAACTGACTGGTTGAAAATAAAGACCTGAAGAAAGTTTATAAATGTATTTAACTTTTATTAAGGTTCTTAGTATCCTAATAAATTGATAAAGAAGCAAAGAAAAAAACAGATATATTTGTTAATTTTGCATAATTGCCCAAGAAAAATGGAACAAATTTTTATATAAAATCCTCTGGATAAATTGTTGGCTTACATTTTTCAAATGTCCTTGATCCCAACTCATCACATAAAAATGTGAATTCACTAGATTGCTTATTTGATTTTCATATGTTTAGTGAATGTAAAATATTAGAAGAGTCTTGACTTTAGAAACAACTTAAGCCACCAATTCCTTATTAGCAGGGATTGATAATTTGCTGATTGAACATTCAAATAACTATTTCAATGGCAAAAATACTGGAATTATGATCACAGCATTCCTCACCAGAAATCCCAATTGAATTCAGAAAGAAAATGCCCCAAGAAAAACATATCATTACTTTTTTCAATCGTCAGAGAGAGAGAGAAAGAGAGAGAGAGAAGAGGGGTGGGGCAAGCAAAAGAGCAAGAGAGACCGAAAAACAGAGCACTCTATGACAACAAATGCATTCATTCTAACATATCAGGTATTTGGAGACATTTGCGCAGATTTGACATGTAACTAAAAGGCAATGAAATAAAAGTGATCCCCCATTTACTACACCAACCGATTTTCAGAGAATGTATCTTTTTTTCCAGAAAGCACCACTTGAAATCAAAATACCAAAGGAGGGGGCAAGGCACTAACCCCTTCCACAAACTTATCAGATTTGCTGCCACCAAGAATGGCAGAAACTGATTAGCTCTCCATCAAGCCTATTTCTTCTCCATCTTAGACAGACAGCTAGAGTATATTCCTGTCTTCCTTGCCATCAGATGTGGCCATGGACTGTGAACAAAGACTACGCTTCCAATCCAGGCTCATAAAAAACCTCACACATGGTTCTCTGTCCCCTTTCTACTTCTGGAGCTGATACAGAAAATCATGGAAACCTTGGGATAGACAAATTCAAGATGATAGAGCCATAAGATGAAAGTAGCAGGAGTCCCTAGGGGGAGATGCCTCCAGCCAATGAGAACCACCCAGTTTGGACTTTCTATGTATGAAAAATCAACTACTGCCACGTGTGTACCTATGCAACAATTTTGCATGTTCTTCACATGTACCCCAAAACCTAAAATGCAATAAAATAAATAAATGGGAAAAAAAAAAAAGAAAAATCAACTACTCTGTCAAGGCACTGAGATTTGGGGGTTTTACTGTTACTGCAACTTGATTACTCTAACATGCAGCAAAGCCTTCAGGGAATGAAAGACAGAATAGATAAACCTTTGATGTCAGAGGGAAGAACTAGCATTAGATGGTCCTACAGTAAGAGGTACCTGGCAGCCTGAGAGCACTCAGGAGATCTGGAGTCTGGGGAGATTCAGAGGCAACAAACACAAATTCCTCCTCTTTGCTACTTTACCTGGGGACAGCCCTAGTTACAGTAATAAACCTGAAGCCACAAGGTGAATCTCCCCAACATGGTACTATTTATACCTCTGATCCCTACTCATGTTCCTGTTCAAAGAGCATAGATTTATAATTTTAATTATCTAAAACTTGTAGAGATTTAAACATCTGTTTTAAGTGTTCAGTAAGTATTAGAAAAGCAATCCATTTTTCTTTAAGCTGAGTCATAATTTACAGTTTCTTGCAACTTGCACAACTCATTGCAGCCAATGCCCAAGGGGGAACTTGAGAGAGAAGCAGGGAGCATTTAATTAGCCCACAATTAATTCCATTTAGGCTGCCTCCATGAAATGTAACCACCCTAAAGAACAGTAAATCATTATATTACCAATATTGATGTGTTATTCAACCTCAAAGACAAAAGCAATAGTATTGATATTGAGTTTTCGGCACTAGATTTAGGTGGCAATCCAATGGCCACCTACTCAGGCTGAGGAACACATGGGACACATTTTAGCAATTCAGAAGCTGTCATCTGGACCTTAGAATAAGGGCTTGATTTAAAAGCCTTTATGATTTGATTCAAAAGATTTGGTGGGTCACCTCCTCCAAGAACAAAAAGTTTTTAAAGGGTGAGGGCATGACCCCAACAGAAAAACACATGAGATTTAAAGAATCACACTTCCAGAATCAAACAGCCAAATCTTGGATTGCCCACAATTAGTATACAATCTCTATATTGTATTTATAAAGAAGGACAATATTGAAATGGAAAGAAAACTGAATCAAGATCAGGTAAACTAGGCCCAGCATTGGCTGAAACCAAGAAAGATAAAGCCCCCCATTCAAAACGCAAATCTAATCATATTGCTCTGTTGCTCTAAGCCTTTTAACAGCCTATCACCTACTTTTAGGATAAAGTCAAAATGCTTACCATGGCCTATAAGAACTGAATCATCTGGCCCCTGTCTACTTTCCCAGACTCGTTTACATGTTCCACTCCCACGGACCTTCTTGGAGTTCCTCATTAGCTTCTTCCCACCTCTGAGACTTTTACCAATCCCTCTGCCTGGAATGCCCTTTATCCTTATACCTCTTCATCCAAATAACCTCTATTCATTCTTCAGGTTTTGCTTAAAGTGTTTGTTCTCTAGGCTGACCATCCCAGTGCCCTAAGAAAAGGCTAATTTCATCCATTATCTGCTCTCAGAGCACTTCCTCTCTTTCTTGCATTCCTATACTTCTATAATGTGATCACCTTTAAAAATAAAAAATAAAATTTAAGCATGATCAGGTACTGACACAATATGTGTAATACTATATCTTATCAGCCAGCTACAGGACAAAACTGATTGGTTAGTGAAGAGGAGAAATGAAGGACGATGGTGGACTCTAATGCACTTTGAGGGAAGGCAATGCAGAAGGAGCACCACTGAGGACAGTCAAGGAGAAACCTGACTGATGATAGCCCTAAACAGTTATCCAGGAGAAAGAGGTAGAGAATGAGAGGAAAAGGCAACTGAAGATTGGCACCGAAATGTGGCTGATTGTCTCCTCTGATCTTCAAGTCAATGATAGTGCTAGACTGTGAGAGGTGATATTTTGATACTTCCTTCATGATTCAACCATTCTGATGAAGCCTAAAAACAAATCACCATGACCCTTTGGTTTTGGTTTTTTAATGACTAAGTCATGTGCAAAATAGAATCACAGATGAGGTTGGAGATAAGGTGAGGGTCAGACACATCTTGCATTTGCTTCATATTTAAGCAAGAGTCCATGGTTATTCCATGTGCTCACCTCAAAAAGGTCAATTGCTCATTCTGAGCAGAGTGCCTGGGAATTCACTTCCTGTCTGAATAGTCTCCCTGACAAAATGTTTCTAGTGCTTCTTCAGAGTTACAATTTACTTTTAGTGATTAATTTAACTGCTTGACACTAAAACTTACAGTTTTCCATTAGAAAATCCAGAAGATGGGCACCTCTGAGTTTTGTAGGCTTCCTAGTCATACAAATTTTACGTTATCAAATATCTACTACACAGTGTTGGAGGAAAACCAAGTGAACTGCAACATTATTTGTTATTTTCAATTCCAGACTAAACAGTTCCTGAAGAACTCTTAATAAATATACATACACTTAATAACAGTACATTTCTTCATAGTGACTTTTAAAAATAGGACAATCCATCACTTGGTACTTGTTCATTGTGAAGGAGACTAAATAGAGCAGGGCTGTTTGCTTGAAATGGCAGCTGGATTGTTAGCTCTCGTTCTCTCTCTCTCTCTCTCTCTCTCTCTCTCTCTCTCTCTCTCTCTTTTTCTCTCTCTCATTATCACCCTCAAAAGAAATCTTGAAGATAAGAGGATGTCATTTTCCACCATGGTGCCAGGAAATACTCCAGCTTCTCAGGCATTTAACTCTCCAACAAGTTATTTGAAGCAATTGCACTGAAGGCGGCAGCTGACTGGACCCCTCAAGGCACTGCTTTGTGTGAAACTCACACAGCAGGCCCACTACTGCTCCTAGCTATTCAGACCTCTCCCCATAGCTCTCTGACATCTCCAGGCTGGTACAGAAGAGCTTTAGGCTTTTTAGAGTAGATTATTTTTAAAAATTCTCTCCACCTAAACCTGCTGTAAATAGTTCCAGTGTGAGCTGTTGGACAGAATCTAAGAAGACACTTTCTTAACAAGGTGAAAGTTTATCATCTGAAATAGAATTTTTCTAAGAAATGTTCGATGATTGTCTGAGTCTTGTTTAATATGATAATGTGTGCACACAAACCCTGATCAATATATAACACATAATCAAGAGAGAGAAAAACAAGGGTGAGTATCTGCAGGTACAGATAAACTGAAATACATCATGGAATCTAAACCCTGCTTCCCCTGCAGCACTCTCAAGCGGTAGTTGATTATTTTCTCACACCTCAACTACCTCAGGGCCAAGAAGTTTACTAGGTCTCAACTATGTTCGCCATTGCTATTCCTAGTCCTCTTTTCTCCTGTAAACCTTCCTTTTGACTTACATCTTCTGAATATACCAGCCTCTCTCTGTCCCTGTCAGCAATTCCTTCACTTATCAGACTTTGGCATCTTCCAACCCTACCCAAGCCCTGTCACTGTTCTCGGTAACATCAATATCAATATAGATGGACTTCCAAACTCCTGGCTTCTTAGTTCCTTGACCTCCTCATTTACATTGACCTTTCCTTGCACCCCATTGCAACCACCTCTCCCTAAGATCTTTGAATCTTCTTCATCTTTAATATCACTGACTCCACCATCCCCTTCTCTGTCCATAACCTCTCCTTTTTCCACTTTGTATGTTCAAGTAATTCCACTACAACCATTCTTTGACTTCATTAAGATCTCCAGTCCATTGACTTAATCACTTTTTCCCAATCTGTCAGCTAATTTTTTCTTTACCTTGCTGTTTGTCCATTTTAGATCCTTTCCCTTGATCCTTTGAATCACTCTTGTAAATATCCTAAACTCCCTCACCTCTCTATCATTTCATTTTATCCATCTGGCAAAATCTGGAAGAATGCTATTGTCAACTTTCACCCCCATATACGCATCAGATTGATAAATACCTGCTGGATAAAGACTTGGACCATACATATCCATGACTGCCAACCTCATACACATTCTGAATACCACATGCAATCCTAATTGCAGATCTCTGATCGATTCCATTTCCCACTCTCCACAGACTACTTCAAATTTCCTCCATTTTCCTCAAACCTCCACTCCTTGAGTCCATCCTCCTCCCTCTCTTTTCACAGATTACAGAGAAAATTGGAAGCCATTAGACATAAATGCTCTCCTTTATCTGATTACAAACAAAAAAAGCCTACCTACACCTCCGTGGGTTTTTCAGTTAAAAGTCAGTTCTACCACATACGAACTGGGAATTTTGTCATATCACAAAGGCTTTCTGTGCTTTTCTGTTTTTAATAAAAAAGGAATAATAGTACCTAATAAACAGGATTATAAGCTTAATGAGTTAATATATGTAAAGTGCCCAGTTCATAGTAAGCCCTATTTAACTGCTTGATATATTAGACATTATTATTATTATTATTATTTTTAGATTGAGTTTCCCTCTTATTACCCAGGCTGGAGTACAATGGCGCAATCTCGGCTCACCACAGCCTCCGCCTCCTGGGTTCAGGCAATCCTGCCTCAGCCTCCTGAGTAGCTGGGATTACAGGCACGCGCCACCATGCCCAGCTAATTTTTTGTATTTTTAGTAGAGGCGGGGTTTAACCATGTTGACGAGGATGGTCTTGATCTCTTGACCTCGTGATCGACCCGCCTCAGCCTCCCAAAGTGCTGGGATTACAGGAGTGAGCCACCGCGCCCGGCTTAGACATTATTATTATTATTCTTTCTTCCTGTTATGATAGAGGAACTAAGCCTTCCCTCCACCTGTTCCACATATCCCATCTCCTCCATTTATACTAAGAGCCTAATATCATTCAAGCATTGGGCATACTAGTATGAACTTGCATTATTCAAAGTACAGCAAGAAGTCCAGCAGTGCCAGAGCAGTATATGAAAGGCAGTCATAGATGAGATGGGAGTGGTAGCGGAATCCATAACTTATAGGGACTTATAGGATTAATGTTTACTAAATTCTCACTGGGTCCCATTTTGTTTCAAGATTATGGCCAAAGCCATAAATTAAATGATGCATATGACCTGGTACCTAATATTATTGAACCATCCAAATCAGTCAGCTTCTTCAAAAGGTGCTGTGGATAATATCCTAAATCCTAAATCTTGGTTGGATAATAGAGTTCATTCAATGATTAAAAGAGGCTAAATCAAGAAGCTACATGTGGCCTTATCAAACCCATCTCTCACTTTATGACTCTGTTAACTGTGACTTATGCCTTGGCCTCTCAATGGTTCACTCCTCATCTTAAATCTTACACCATTTTTTTAACTTTTGAATTTTCCTTTAGCCTCATGCAGTGTGGCTTGTGTTTATGGCATACTGGATAAAAGCACTGACTGCCATTTATGAAATAGGCAAGGTTTTAAAATTCTGTATGTCACTGTTTTCTCATCTATAAGTTTAGGATCCTAATAGCTATATTATAGCACTACTGTAAGGCTTAAATGGTACATTACATGTAAAGTGCCTGGCCTCTAGTAAATGTTAGCCAGAGACCTGTGGAGACAAGTTTGGCACAAGTGCCATGCCAAGCTCTACACCATACTGGCTATGTTACCTCACGAGAGTTAATTCACCTCTACAAGCCTCGATTATCCCCTCTGCAAACTGGGAATAATATTAGTACCTACCTTATTGATTGTTGCAAGGGTGAAATGAGATATATTGCCTAGAAACTGATTTTCACACAGTAGCTTCTCTTGTTATTATGATTAAAGTCTCAAACTTTGCATTTAAAAAGCCAGACTTCTTGTGCTCCCATCCCATGTAAAATTATATTATCTGCTGCTACATATTTCCTTCCTCACCCCTTGGCCACTTTCCCAAATCCTAATTATTATTCCTTTTATTATAGGATCTCTTCAAAGATAATGTTCTTATCCACAGTCTGACAGTCTACCTAACATTACATACACCTTCTGTCACCAAAACAAGGACCCAAGCAGGGGTAAACACATTTCAACTGTCACTTGCTCCATCTTTACATCATTTGTTTTCATAGGTGATTATCACATTTTGGAATTCATCCTCAAATCAACATAATTTACTGGCAACCAGACAGTGCAGTCGTGAGAAGAGCCTGTAGCCTGGCTGGGGGAAATCCATCCCATAGTAGAGGACACAGAAGACACAGCAGAGCAGGCACAGCCTGAAGTCCAAAGGGAAACCACTATCAATCACCCAAATGGGTAGTGATGGGGCTTTGTGGCCAGGCAATGATGGATAGCAGGGGTTCCAACAGAAGCAAGGAAATTAGGAAGAGTGAAGGAGCGGTCATTTGGGATGAAAGAATAGAAAATGACCTCATCTCTTCCTCATTATGACATCAGTCAAATCTATTAAGATTTCCGAGCTTTTGTTTCTCCTTTTATAAATATCCTCTCTACAAGCCACTTCCCTCTATTCCATGTAATTGGAAACTTCCACCATTAGAGATTCACATCTTTAACAGCATTTGCAGTGACCTGGATGAGATTGGAGACTTTTAAGTGAAGTAACTCAGGAATGGAAAACCAAACATCATATGTTCTCATTGATATGTGGGACCTAAGCTATAAGGATACAAGGGCATAAGAATGATACAGTAGACTTTGGGAGCTTGGGCGGAAGAGTGGGAGGGGAGTGAGGGATAAAAGACTACAAATATGGTGCAGTGTATACTGCTTGGGTGATGGATGCACCAAAATTTCACAAATCACCACTGAAAAACTTACTCACATAACCAGACACCACCTGTATCCCAATAACTTATGGAAAAACAAACTCTCCTCTCCACTTCATCCCTACGGTCACTGTCTTAGTTTAGTCCCTCATCATTTAGCACCAGAACACTACTATGATGACTTCTTAACTGCTACTTCTCATAAAGTCCCACCGCATTTCCACATATACCAGCATGTCCAAAGTCTCAAATATAACCATTTCTTTCCGTTCTTTAAAATTTTGGGGAATCCAAATGTCCTGGGCCTTGCCAACCAGATCTCAAGAAATGAGGTCACATTAACCCTATTACAGAAATCACAATAGCCCTGAGATCCCATCTGTTTCAGTGTAGAAAGTTCAGTCTGTTCACATGCACATGCATGTTTATTGCAGCACTATTTACAATAGCAAAGACTTAGAATCAACCCAAATGCCCATCAATGATAGACTGGCTAAAGAAAATGTGGTGGTGGGCAGTGCCAAGGTGGCTGAGAGGAGGCAACACTGGAATATAGCTCCCAGCAAATGAGATGCACAGGGCTAGAGGACTTCATGATTCCAAGTGAGGTGCAGGGTTCATTTCGGGGGAACTGGGAGGACTCTGAAAATAGCCCAGGGAAGGAGCCAAAGCAGGGCAAGAGCCACCCAGGGAGAATGAACCAAGACAGGGCAGGGCACGTCCCCACCTGGAACGTGCAGCTGGCTCAGAGGGTCAGGGACTTCAACCACTCGGTGCTCCGATTTGGATCTTGTGCTAACCTCATCCCTCCTGCAACCCACAGTCCACGAAAGCCCCACCAGACTGAGGGGCACCATGGGTTGTCAATGCAAATCTGAGCAAGGGCTCCCACCTGGTGCTATAAGTTGTTGCCTGGACCTGGGCAGAAGTTTGGACTAACGCCAGTGGGACGGAACAACCCATCCCACAGAAAGAGGCAGAGTTGAAAGAAGGGAAACAGGTCATAAAGCCTGGCAGGCCCCACCCCCAACAAAACTCAAACTAAAGCCCATGCACCAGAAAGCCTGGCAGCAAATACACCAGTTTGACCCCAACCAGGAAGATCGAGCTCTGGGAAGGAGAGTCTGCATTGGGAAGGCAGGGCTAATTTCGCCTGCAAACAAACCCCAGGGGAAGACCACCCATGCAGCAACCTGACTGAATTTGAGGCAGCCCAGCAGTGCCTCTACAGGCCAAAAAAGATACAGCTCCAACTGCAACAGAAAGGACATCCCCTCAGAGATTTCTCCTGAACTCACCAACTTCAAAGATCAAAGGGAGATAAATTCACGAAGATGGGGAAAAAAAAAAGCGCAAAAAGGACGAAACCTTCAAAGACCAGAACACCTCTTCCCCTCCCAGGGATCACAACTCCTCACCATCAAGGGAACAAAATAAGACAGAAAAAGAGTTTGACAAATGTCTGACAGAAGCAGGCTTCAGAAAGTAGATAATAACATACTTCTCTGAGTAAAAGACCATGTTCTAACCCAATGCAAAGAAACTAAGAACCTTGAAAAAAGGTTAGACTAAATGCTAACTAGAATAACCAGCTTAGAAAAGAACATAAATGACTTTATGGAGCTGAAAAACACAGCACGAGAACTTCATGAGGCATACACAAGTTTCAATAGCTGAATTGATCAGGCAGAAGAAAGGATTACAGAGATTGAAGATCAACTCAATGAAATAAAATGAGAAGGCAAGATTAGAGAAAAAAAGAGTAAAAAAAATATGAACAAAGCCTCCAAGAACTATGGGATTACATGAAAAGACCTAATCTATGCTTAATCGGCATACCTGAATGTTAAGGGGGAGAATGAATCCAAGTTGGAAAACACTCTTCTTCAGGATATTAACCAAGAGAACGTCCCCAACCTAACAAGGCAGGCCAACATTCAAATTCAGGAAATACAGAGAACACCACAAAGATATTCCTCAACAAGAGCACCCCAAGGTATATAATCGTCAGATTCACCAAGGTTGAAATGAAGGAAAAAATCCTAAGGGCAGCCAGAGAGAAAGGACGAGTCACCCACAAAAGAAAGACCATCAGACTCACAGTGGATCTCTTGGCAAGAGAAGGGAGTGGGGGCCAATATTCAACATCCTTAAAGAAAAGAACTTTCAACCCAGAATTGCATATCCGGCCAAACTAAACTTCATAAGTGAAGGAGAAATAAAATCCTTTATGGACAAGCAATTGCTGAGAGATTTTGTCTCTACAAGACCTGCCTTACAAGAACTCCTGAAGGAAGTACTAAACATGGAAAGGAACAACCAGTACCAGCCACTGCAAAAAACATACCAAATGGTAAAGAACAATGATGCAATGAAGAAACCACATCAACTAACAGGCAAAACAACCAGTCAGTAACAAAATGGTAGGATCAGATTCAAACATAACAATATTAACGTTGAATGTAAATGGCCTAAATGCCCCAATCAAAAGACACAGACTGGCAAACTGGTTAAAAAGTCAAGACGCAACAGTGTGCTGTATTCAGGAGACCCATCTCACTTGCAAAGACTCACATAGATTCAAAATAAAGGGATGGAAGAAGATGTACCAAGCAAATGGAGAGCAAAAAAAAAGCAGGGGTAGCAATCCAAGTCTCTGATAAAACCAACTTTAAACCAACAAAGATCAAAAGAGACAAAGAAGGGAATTACATAATGGTAAAAGGATCAATGCAACAAGAAGAGCTAACGATCCTAAATATATATGCAACCAATGCAGGAGCACCCAGATACATAAAGCAAGTTCTTAATGACATACAAAGAGACTTAGACTCCTGCACAATAATAGTGGGAGACTTTAACACTCCACTGACAATATTGGACAGATCAACAAGACAGAAAGTCAATAAGGATATCCAGGACTTGATCACAGATCTGGATCAAGCAGACCTAATAGACATTTACAGAACACTCCACCCCAAAACCACAGAATACACATTCTTCTCAGCACCACATCATGCTTACTCTAAAACTGACCACATAATTGGAAGTAAATCACTCCTCAGCAAATGCAAAAGAACAGAAATCATAACAAACAGTCTCTCAGACCACAGTGCAATCAAATTAGAACTCAGGATTAAGAAAAGCACTCAAAGCTGCACAATCACATGGAAACTAAACAACTTGCTCCTGCATGACAATTGGATAAACAATGAAATGAAGGCAGAAATAAAAATGTTCTTTGAAACCAACAAGAATGAAGACACAACATACCAGAATCTATGGGACACATTTAAAGCAGTGTCTAGAGGGAAATTTGTAGCAATAAATGCCCACATGAGAAACAAGGAAAGATCTAAAATCAACACCCTATCACCAAAATTGAAAGAGCTAGAGGAGTAAGATCAAAAAAACTCAAAAGCAAGCAGAAGACAGGAAATAACTAAGATCAGAGCAGAACTGAAGGAGGTAGAGACACAAAACCCTTCAAAAAATCAATAAAGCCAGGAGCTGGTTTTTTTGAAAAGATCTACAAAATAGACCGAAAGCTAGACTAACAAAAAGAAAAGAGAGAAGAATTGAATAGCTGCAATAAAAATGATTAAGGGGAGATCACTAGCGATTCCTCAGAAATACAAACTACCGCCAGAGATTACTATAAACAGCTCTATGCACATAAACCAGTAAATCTGGAAGAAAAGGATAAATTCCTGGACACTTGCACACTCCCAAGACCTAGCCAGGAAGAAGTTGAAATGCTGAATAGACCAATAACAAGGTCTGAAGTAGAGGCAGCAATTAATAGCCTACCAACCAAAAAAAGTGCAGGTCCAGACTGGTTCACAGCCGAATTCTACCAGATGTACAAAGAGGAGCTGGTACCATTCCTGTTGAAACTATTCCAAGCAGTACAAAAATAGGGAATCCTCCCTAACTCTATGAGACCAATATCATCCTGATACCAAAACCTGGTGGAGACACAACTAAAAAAGAAAACTACAGGCCAATATCCATGATGAACATTGATGCAAAAATCTTCAATTAAAATACTTGCAAATGGAATGTGACAGCACATGGAGAAGCTTATCCACCACTATCGAGTAGGCTTCATCTCAGGGATGAAAATCTGGTTCAACATAGGCAAGACTATAAATGAAATCCATTGCATAAACAGAACCAAAGACAAAACCACATGATTACCTAAATAGATACAGAGAAGGCCTTTGACAAAATTCAACAGCCCTTTATGCTAAAAACTCTCAATAAACTAGGTATTGATGGAATGTATCTCAAAACAGTAAAAGCTATTTATGACAAACCCACAGCCAATATCATACTAAATGGGCAAAAACTAGAAACATTCCTTTTAAAAACTGGCACTAGACAAGGTTACCCTCTCTCACCACTCTTATTCAATTATTCAATATAGCACTGGAAGTTCTAGCCAGAGTAATTAGGCAAGAAAAAGAAATAAAGGGCATTCAATTAGAAAAAGATGAAGTCAAATTGTCCCTGTTTACAGATGATATGATCATATATTCAGAAGACCCCATCATCTCAGCCCAAAACCTTAATAAGCTGATAAGCAACTTTGACAAAGTCTCAGGATACAAAATCAATGTGCAGAAATCACAAGCACTCCTATACACCAACAACAGACAAACAGAGAGCCAAATCATGAGTGAACTCCCATTTTACAATTGCTACAAAGAGAATAAAATACCTAGGAATACAACTAACAAAGGATGTAAAATATCTCCTCAGGAAGAACTACAAACCACTGCTCAAGGAAATAGGAGAGGACACAAACAGATGGAAAAACATTCCATGCTCATGGTTAGGAAGAATCAGTATTGTGAAAATGGCCATACTGCCCAAAGTAATTTATAGATTCAACGCTATCCCCATCAAGCTACCACTGACCTTCTTCACAGAACTGGAAAAAAAACACTTTAAACTTTATATGGAACCAAAAGAGAGCCTGCATAACCAAGACAATCCTAAGCAAAAAGAACAAAGCTGGAGGTATCACACTACCTGACTTCAAACTATACTACAAGGCTACAGTAATCAAAACAGCATCGTACTGTTACCAAAGAAGAGATATAGACCAATGGAACACAACAGAGGCCTCGTAAACAATGCCACACATCTACAACCATCTGACCTTTGACAAATCTGACAAAAACAAGCAATGGGAAAATGATTCCCTGTTTAATAAATGGTGTTGGGAAAACTGGCTAGCCATATGCAGGAAGCTGAAACTGGACCCCTTCCTTACACCTTATATAAAAATTAACTCCAGATGGATTAAAGATTTAAACATAGACCTAACACCATAAGAACCCTAGTAGAAAACCTAGGCAAAGCCATTCAGGACATAGTCATAGGCAAGGACTTCATGACTAAAACTCCAAAAGTAATGGCAACAAAAGCCAAAATAGACAAATGGGATCTAATTAAACTTAAGAGCTTCTGCACAGCAAAAGAAACAATCACTAGAGTCAACCAGCAACCAACAGAACAGGAAACAATTTTTGCAACCTACCCATCTGACAAAGGGCTAATATCCAGAACCTACAAAGAACTAAGGCAGATTTACAAGAAAAAAAAAAAAAACCATTCAAAAGTGGGCAAAGGATATGAACAGACTTTTAAAAAGAAGACATATATGCAGCCAACAAACATATGAAAAAACGCTCATCATCATTGGTCATTAGAGAAATGCAAATCAAAACCACATTGAGATACCGTCTTATGCCGGTTAGAATGGCGATCATTAAAAAATTGGAGACAACAGATGCTGGAGAGGATGTGGGGAAAAAGGAACAATTTTACACTGTTGGTGGGAGTGTAAATTAGTTCAATCATCATTATGGAAGACAGTGTGGCAATTCCTCAAGGATCTAGAAATAGAAATTCCATTTGACCCAGCAATCCCTTACTGTGTATATACCCAAAGAATTATGAATTACTCTATTATAAAGATACATGCACACATATGCTCGTTGCGGCGCTGTTTACAATACCAAAGACCTGGAACCAACCCAAATGCCCATCAATGATAGACTGGACAAAGAAAATGCAGCACATATACACCATGGAATACTATGCACCCATAAAAAACGAAGAGTTCATGTCCTTTGGAGAGATATGGATGAATCTAGAAACCATCATTCTCAGCAAACTGACACAAGAACAAAAAACCAAACACCAAATGTTTTCACTCATATGCAGGTGATGAACAATGAGAACACTTGGGCACAGGGAAGAGATCAACACTCACTGGGCTAGGTGGGGGGTTGTGGGGAGGGGAGGGGAGGGACATCGGAGGGCAGGGAAGATGGGGCGGGATAACACGGGGAGAAATGCCTGATGTAGCCGATGGTGGAGAGGGGTGGGGGGATGGAGACAGCAAACCACCATGGTGTTTATGTACCTATGCAACAATATTGCAGGATGCTGGATGTGCACATGTGCACCAGAGCCCAAAATACAATTTTTTTTAAATGTGGTGCATATACACCATGGAGTACTATGTAGCCATAAAAGAGAATGAGTTCATGTCCTTCGCAGGGACATAGATGAAGCTGAAAACCATCACCCTCAGGAAACTAACACAGGAACATAAAACCAAACACCACATGTTCTCACTCATAAGTGGGAGTTGAACAATCAGAACACATGGACAAGGAAAGGGGACAAGTTGAACACAGGAAGAGGAACATCACACACCAGGACCTGTCAGAGGGTGCGGGGCAAGGAGACAGAGTGCATTAGGACAAATACCTAATGTATGCAAGGCTTAAAACCTAGATGACAGGTTAATAGGTACAGCAAACCACCATGGCACATGTATACTTATGTAAAAAACCTGCACGTTCAGCACATGTATCCCAGAACTTAAAGTAAAATAAAAAATTAAAATTAAATAAGAAAGTTCAGTCTATTATAGAACATTGCTAGAAACCATCAGGGGTGCTTACTGGGATCCATAAACCCTGCCAGTCATTCCTTACTGATGCAGCTGGCTGTGACACAACTCCACAACCTCAGGTTCCAAAGGTGACTAGTAGGAAACATTTCAACCTGAAAGCTTGATCTGGATGAAGTCACTGCCACCTAGGGGTGATGGACCTTAGAAACTATTACATGGCCTCCATGGCACATTATTTCAATATACGCTATTCAAATGTGACCACGGCCTCTTCCAAGCCAATTCCAAAGATGCTAAGGTCTGTAGGAAGTGACGTCAGGAACAGGGAAACACTACTGTCCATCTTATAGTCTTCAGCCTATAATGGGACTGGTGACTACCCAGCCCTCCAAGCAGAGACTCACCAACCCTCCAGGGACTCCCACCACAAACACTTGCCCAGAAGTGATCACTACCCAGGCCTTCCTACTACTCTGGGAGGCCAAAAACAAGTGACAGACAAAATTTTCCTCCTCCCACCCTCTAGGGAAGCCCACACTCAGAACAACTTTTCCACTCTGAATATCTTCTGGGGTGCTCATATTATTCTGGGGACTGGAAAAATTGTCCAGTGAATAGGGATGCCCCTACATAGAGATTCCACAGGATCTTTGTGTACCACATTGCAGTATGCTCAGATGAAAATAATTTTAAAAAACAAACCCATGGTACATTCAATTTTTGAAGCACTGTTTTAAGGGTGTTAATATCATACAAAATAACGTCCTCCCCATTTTACAGATGAGAACACTCAAAAACATAGGGGTTAAGTGACTTGCCTAAGGTTATACAGCTAGCACACTGCACAGGCAAGATTAAAACCCATAGTGTCTGTTTCCAGAGTTTACGTACTAAGCCAATCATTTTACAGGAATTTTCCAGTAAAACAGAAAATGAGAAGCCCAGACAGGTATTTGTCCTCCTTCTCTTCTTCCCTCACCTCCACCAACCACTACTATTCAACCTCACTGGTAGACTTTTCAGGCCCTCTGGCTACACTTATGCACAAACAGTCTAAAATATGCCTACCCCTAACATTTCTGGAAAACTGGAACAAGAGTACAAATGGAGGTCCACATACTGTAAGTCCAAAAAAGATTTACAAACTGCTGAATAAAACATGTTTAATCCTCTTACCTTTATAAACGTACTTTCATAACAACCTGGAAGTCCAGGTTTGCAGAATTCCATGACTCCTAAGAATTCTTCACAACAATTTGGTGGTACAAGGTGTGAACCCAAAATATCTGAGCCAAGTTTCAACCAATTTAGAAAGTTTATTTTGCCAAAGTTAAGGCCATGCACCAGTGACACAGCCTCAAGAGGTCCTGACGATATGTGCCCAAGGTGGTTAGAGCAGTTTGGTTTCAGACATTTTAGGGAGACATTAGATGTCAATCAATACATGTAAGATGTACATTGGCTCAGTCTGGAAAGGCAGGACAACTTGAAGCAAGTAGAGGATTCTAGGTCATAGATAGATAAGAGACAAATGGTTATTCCTTTGAGTTTCTCATTAGCTTTTCCAAAGGAAGCAATCACATATGCATTTATCTCAGTGAGCAGCGGGATGACTTTGAGTTCTGTCTGTCCTTTGTCCACAAATTGTGAGGGAGATATGTAGTTTTTTTTAAATCTTAGTAGCAATCTTTTATTGGAATAGAATGGGAGGCAGGTTTGCCCTAAGCAATTTGGAGGGTATAGAGATTTATTTTCTTTTCACAAAGGAAAGCCAGCCCACCCGCTTCTTCTCCTAGCTCAATACTTCACCATCTTGTCTTGTATGTATATGGACGGACACCCTAATCTGAGTATGATCTACAGTCCCCACAAGAACCACTTATTCAGGCTAGAGGTATGCACAGTAATGGTGTAGTTTCTTTTGGGAGAAGAAACCCTAGAAACATGGCAGTAAAAGCTCTGGAAGTGGGTTCCAAGCCATTTGATGATAGAGAAAAGAGTCACCACAATACCTGGCAGATAGTAAGCATTATAGAAATGTCAACTGTGATTATCCTCTCAGGAAGATATACGCATAACCTTGATCATAGGAGCAAATGAGGCAGATGCCCATTCCATGAAAAAGGCATGGCAGCTCTGATTGCCCGTGCACAGAATTCTAACATATTTGGGAGAGTTTCAGTTTCTGACATGCAGAAACAAAATCTTTCAGTTCAGACCTACTCAGTTTTTATGGAAGAATTCAAACAATTAGAAAAAGAAGCAGCAAAGTATCATGTTATAAGTGAACTCTTAATCTGTTGTTAAAGTAAGGAAAAACATGACCTCAAGCTCATTCTGATGAACCCAATACAAATGTGAGAGTTATTAGTTTTTCTTCTATTATATATAACAGCAAAGAGTTGGAAGGAACACAGGCAATTTGTAAAATCAAATTCGTGAGTGCAGTCCCACCTAAATGGTATGGAGTAAGAAAAAACATTGTTCTACTCAAAGATAATTTCCCCTATGTGGCAGAAGTTTCACCAACTGGAAATCATTTCTTTGAGTTAAGACATTATCTTTTCTGGGAACCACACTTAGAAATTTAGGTATGGATTATGTGGTCATGTATTAGCACATTATCAGCCATTAAATTATTAGTGCTAAATTCATCAACAAATGGCCAAGAGCTGAAGCCAAGATCCCAAAGTCTTTGCTGAATTCCAAGAAAGAGTGAGTCCTAGTGCTCTGGAGACAGAGCTAGAAAGCAGAGCAAATTCAAATTTGTACTTCGAGAGTTTTGTCACTGCAGCACAACAAACACGCACACACAAACCCAATTTTAAAATGGGCAAAAGACTTGAATAGCCATTTCTTTTAAGAGATATACAGATGGCAGATAGACACATGAAAAGGTGCTCACCATCACAAATCATCAAGGATATGCAAAACAAAACCACAATGAACAACCACTTCATACCCATTAGTGTGGCTACTAATAACAACAACAAAAACCCCCAAAATAACAAGTGTTTGTGAAGTTGTAGAGAAATTAGAACTCCTGTATATTGCTGGTGGGACTGTAAAATGGTGCAGCTGCTGTGGAAAATGGTATGGAAGTCCCTCAGAAAAAAATAGACATCAATTGAAAACAGATTCAAATGGATATTTGTACACCCATAATCATAATAGCTAAAAATGCAGAAGCAATCCAGTGTCCATCAACAGAAGAATGGGTAAACAAAATGTGGTGCATTAATACAATAGAATATTATTCAGCTTTTAAAAGGAGGGAAAACTGACATATGCTAGAACATAAATGAACCTTGAAGACATCATGCTAACTAAAATACGCCAGTCACAGAGGAATAATCTGATTCTACTTATATCCAATACCTAGAATAGTCAAACTCATAGAGACAGAATGAAGGGTGCCAGGTCTGGGGGCAGGAGGGAACGGGAAGTTAGCATTTAATGAGTAAGGAGTTTTGGCTTGGGAAGATGAGAAAGCTCTAGAGATGCATAGTGTTAATGATTGCACAACAACATGGATTTACTTAATGCCACTGAACTGTACAATTGAAAATTGTTAAAATGATGAATTTTATGTTCTATGTCTTCTACAACAATACAAAATTCAACTCCCTACCATAGTGCTTTTAATCCTTATGATAATACTATGTGAGTAGAATTTATAAAATTGTTTAAAAAGTAGTATCTTAAAGTATTTTGTATTCTAGACTATATAATATCTATTTTTGCTTTAATGCTTCAAAAGTGGTCCCAAAATCTACGAACGTGATGCTTTATAAAGGTGTTTGTCCTGAACCTGAAAAATAGGGTATACTGTCCTCTGACAGCAATTTGAGAAGTGAAGGCATAAAGTAGAGTTTCTCAGCCATGAAACTATTGACACTTGGGGCTAACATAATTCTTTGTTGTTGCAGGGCTACCAGGTACATTGCAAGATATTTAGCAGCATCCCAGAGCTCAACCTCCTAAGTGCCAGTAGTGAGAGAAATAGACTAAGCCCTTCACGAGATGATTCTGGAAAAGCAGAAAAGTGGGGTACTCTGAGCAAGCAGAGGGAAGCCTAAATATGTTAGATGCCTGTGAGGATGAGGTAACAAACTTTGCCTACTTAAAAATGCTGCCGAGAGTAGCGGGGTGAGTGTAGGGAAAACATCTGTTAACTGAAAAAGTTTAAAATGATTCTTAACTCATTAACACCCTTATTCTGCATGTAGGCAAGGGAGTTATTTCTCTTAGAAGTTTTGTTCACTAACATAAGTAACTTATTTAAGACCTCTTGTGTGCTTTCATTGGACCTTTTAAGTTGCAAAACAAAGTACTTCATATCAGTGATGGTGCGACACTTTGAACATCACTTTGGGGCAGAGCAAATTTTCCATTTTAGTATTTTTGCTGTGATCTTAAGGATCCAATAATGGTCTTTAGGATGTAGAATCTTAAAAAAAATTATTTATACACAATACTTGTACATATTTATGGAGAACAGATGAACTTTGATACATGTACACATTGTGTGATGATCAAATCATGTTATTTAGGATATCCATCACTTCAAATATTTATCACATCTTGGTGTTAGAAACATTTCAAATGTTCTCTTCTATTTTAAATTGTGCAATAAATTATTATTAACTGTAGTAACCCTACTGTGTTATTGAACACTGGTAATTATTCCTCCTGTAGAACTGTATGTTTATACTAATGGACCAACCTCTCCTCATCCCCCTGCCCACCTACACACCCTTTCTAGCCCCTGGTATCTATCATTCTACTCTTGAATTCCATGAAATCCACTTTTCTAGCTCCCACACATGAGTGAGAACATACGATTATTTGTCATTCTGTGTCTGTGCTTGGCGTATTTCCTTTAACATAATGACCTCCAGTTCCATCCATGTTGCTGCGAATGACATTATTTCATTTTTGTGGCTGAATAGTACTCCATTGTGTACCGTATTTTCTTTATCCATTCATCTGGTGATAGATACTTAGGTTACTTCCAGATGTTGGCTATTGTGAATAATGTTTCAATAAACATGCATGAGTGCAGGTATCCCTTTGATATACTGATTTCCTTTCCTTTGGATAAATATCCTGCAGTGGGTCTACTGGGTCATATGGTAGGTCTATTTTCAGAGTGTTGCAAAACCTCCACATTGTTCTTCATAATGGGTGTACTAATTTACATTTTTACCAACAGTGTAGGATTTTTTATGATCACAGCTTAGATTTATTTTGCACCTACTATTGTGCCAGACGTCAACCATAGGACTTAATTCATACCTTCACTTGAATCTTTATAATAGCTCTCATGACAATGTCTGTGAGGAAGATATTATAATCCTCATTTTCTATATGATGAAACTGAAGCTCAGGAAGATTAAGTGACTTAGACAAGGCTGCAGTCCTGAGAAGTGGTAGATTCAAAATTAGGTCTGGGGCCTGGTGTGGTGACTCATGCCCGCAATCCCACCACTTTGAGAGTCCAAGGTGTGTGGATTGCTTGAAGTCAGGAGTTCGAGGCCAGCCTGACCAACATGGTGAAGCACCATCTCTGCAAAAAGTACAAAACTTAGCTGAGGGTGACAAAAATTAGCCAGGCGTGGTGGTGGGCACCTGTAATCGTAGCTACTTGGGAGGCTGAGGCAGGAGAATCTCTGAAACCCAGGAGGTAGAGATTGCAGTGAGCAGAGATCATGCCACTGCACTTTGCCAGTGTGACAAAGTGAGACTCTGTCTCAAAACAACAATGACAAAAAGTAGATCTGTCTGACCCAGGAGACTACTGTTTTCACTGCCCTTCACATATCACCCCTCAAGGTAGATCCAGGCACTTTGCATAAAAACAGATCTGTGAACAAAAGACGCTGGAGAGGATGTAGAGAAATAGGAACACTTTTACACTGTTGGTGGGAGTGTAAATTAGTTCAATTATTGTGGAAGACAGTGTGGTGATTCCTCAAGAATATAGAACTAGAAATACCATTTGACCCAGCAATCCCATCACTGGTTATATACCCAAAGGATTATAAATCATTCTACTATAAAGATACATGCACATGTATGTTTGTTGCAGTACTGTTCATAATAACAAAGACTTGGAACCAACCCTAATGACCATCAATGATAGACTGGCTAAAGAAAATGTGGCACATATACACCATGGAATACTATGCAGCCATAAAAAAGGATGAGTTCATGTCCTTTGCAGGGACATGGATGAAGCTGGAAATCATCATTCTCAGCAAACTAACACAAGAACAGATAACGAAACACCACCTCTTCTCACTCATGATGGGAGTTGAACAATGAGAACACATGGACACAGGAAGGGAACATCACACACTGGGGCCTGCTGGATGGTGGGGGGCTAGGGGAGGGAGAGCATTAGGAGAAATACCTAATGTGGATGACATGTTGATGGGTGCAGCAAATCACCATGGCACATGTATACCTAAGTAACAAATCTGCACATTCTGCACGTGTACCCCAGAACTTAAAGTATAATTTTTTTTAATCTGGCAAAAAAACAGGTCCCATCTGGAAAAAAGAAAAGACCTCAACTGAAGACAGTTTCTAGTCCCAAGACTTAAGAAGGCATAGAGTGGGACAGGGCAGAGAGCTAGAAACTGGGTCAGGGAAGTGCATCAGACTGCTTTCAGAGTTTCCAAATATAAGCACTTTCTCGCTCTATTACCTGGTTCATCTATTAAGTTATTTGTCAGGGTCCTCCAGATAAACAGAACCAATAGGATATAGCTATAGAAAGAGATTTATTGTGAGAAGTTGGCTTACATGATTATGGGGACAGAGAAATGCCATGACCAGCTAGAGACTCAGGAAAGCGAGTGGTATAACCAACCTGAGTCCAGAGGCCTGAGAGCCAGAGGAGCTGATGGCGTAAATCCACTCTAAGGGCAGACAAGACCCATTTCCCAGCTCAAGCAGGCAGGTAGGAAGCAAAAAAAAAAAGGGCAAATTCCTTCTTCCACTTTTTTTTCCTATTTAGGACCTCAACTGACTGGATGATACCCACCCACATTGGGGAGGGCAATCTATTATATGGAGTCCACCAATTCAAATGCTAATGTCATCTGGAAACATACTCATGGACACAGCCAGAAGTATGTTTAATCTGGGCACTTCTTGGTCTAGTCAAGTTGACACATAAAATTAACCATCACACTGAGCTTGACTATCTACAATTGGGACAGCAAGGGATGCTGGTGTTGCCTGAACATGTAGGGTGCCCTGCTGATTACCATACAACCACCATGACTACTGGTATGCAAAGTCTGATCCTGGTTAGCCCAGGAGTGTCCCATTTTAGCACTAAAAGTTCCATATCTAGGAACACCCATCAGTCCCGGGCAAGCTAGCATGGTTGGTCAGCCTACAACCAGGAACACTGGCATGAACTGAGAAGTTGTTAGAAATGAAAGTGTTGGGCATCACCCCCAACCTAGTGAATTAGAAACTATGGAGGCAGAGCCCAGCAATCAGTTTTCACAAGCTATCGAGGTGATTCTGATGCATATTAAAGTGCAAAAGCCACTGTCCAAAACAAAGATTTTTGATATCTGAAAAAGAGGTGCTCAGTTGTCTTTCAGGATGATTCCAATTTGCACTTTCCTCTGAACTTCCAATTAAAACATGTCATTGAGAGGAAGTCTGTTGCTTTGTTTAATTTAGTTTTGTGTCTCCACAGTGGTATGCAATTATTAAATCAGTGCTTTCTGTGAAATGAATTGAAATATTTGGCAGTTGTATTTTCCGTAATACTGGACACTAACATGTAATTAATATTAATCAAGAATATAGCACATTGGGCAGGATTATGTAGATTTTTATTTGCTCAAAATGATTTTTCCATGTTGTCACTATGAACATAGTATACTTCTCTACAGGGTTAAGAGCTTAGAATAGAAAGAAAATGTGTGTGTGTGTGTGTGTGTGTGTGTGTGCGCGCGCATCTGTGTGTGACAATTTTGGTAAAATAAGTAAGATCGCTACATCTGGCAGGTCTCATCTTTAACCTAAGCAAGAGCAAAATTTGCCATGAATATTACAAGAAGCTTCATTGACAAAAACTCACAGGAACCATGAGATTTCAGAACTGAAAGCCTAACTGCAAAGTAAGGGGCCCAAGAACCAATAATGTCAAAGGATAACAGTTAATGACACCACATACCAAAAAAGCAAGAAGACCCCTATAGAAAGGAGAATTTCAGGGCATGACAGGTGCTGTGTGGGGGACTGAGTTTTGGCCTGGCATTTCAAGGCATGCAGTCCTATCTGCCCTGCCTCACGCTGGGGTACAGCATGCTGCCCATGCCTTTCAGTTCCTCCAGAAAGGGTCACACTGAACCTAGAGTCAGGAAAGCTGCTTGGTGTCTTGGCTGTACATTGGGTTGTGGAAGGCCCAAGTGTCTTGTGTGTGTGTGTGTGTGTGTGTGTGTGTGTGTTTTATCATGTGCTAAAGACTAAAAATCATAACTAGTCAATATAAGTGATGTGTTCTTAGAGATCTCTGGATTAAAAGTTCGCTGTATGTGTTCCAATATGTTTGCTGGTATGAGGTATGGTTAATAAAAGAGTAAGACCACACACACTTCTAACTTCTGTTTAATGAAAGTGAGTGCAGAATAGAAATGGTTCAAATGCTACATGCATGATTCTATTCAGTATTTCAATTATCTCTATTAAATTATGTTGTAAGCAGGGTTGATTAGCAATACATTAGCTCACTAACTTTGAGTCTAACCACCTTACTCTGCCTATGGATGGCATCTTGAGTGCCCTCATTTATATGCATTTGATTCATTCATGGTTTTCCTGGGAGAAAAATAGCCACTGGGAAGAAAATACAATAATAATTATGAGGAACACTATCACAATTATGTCTTCAAATTCTGACAGCATAAATACAAACCTACTTTTAGGCAGGAACTTGTAAAAATAACAGGCAGATGGTATGTGAAAATTCATACAGCTTTATAAAAATGCAATAATATTGTGCTTGAAAAGCGCTCTAATCCCCTGACGTATGCTCTCTATGGATGTGTAGCCCACTTCTGAATTACCCAGAAGTCAAGGTGCAGACAGGTTTGTCATGGAAGTGTTGGTAAGGCCCCACCCTCCACATTATTCTGTGACATGAGAAACAACTGAGCTTCCAGATCAAATTGACATCTCCTGCAATGCTCCAGATATTTGGACTTTCCCAGCCAGACAAAAGCAGCAAGGCTGGGCAGGGTCCAGTGGCTCATGGCTGTAATCCCATCACTTTCAGAGGCCAATGCAGGATTGCTTGAGCCCGTGAGTTTGAGATCAGTCTGGGCAACGTGGCAAAACCCTGTCTCCAAAAACAAAGAGAAAGAAAGAAAACAACGGTAGCCAGGCATAGCGGCACGTGCCTATAATCCTAGCTACTAGGGAGGCTGAGGTAAAAAGATCATTTGAGCCCTGGAGGTTGAGGCTACAGTGAGCAGTGATCACACCACTGCACTCCAGTCTGAGACCCTGCCTCAAAAAATAAAAAAGAAAAAGAAAAAGGAAAAGGAAAAGAAAAAAAGAGGAGCAAGGCTCAACCCTGTCATCCATCCATTCACCGATTTATTCAATCAGTGTTTACATAGAATTTAGTCGTTCATTCACTTAGCAAAGGGCTTCTTAGTTGCAGCTGAATATTAGAATCACTTTGGAATCTTTCAAAAATTACTGAATCTCAAAACTCATCCCAGGGTTTCTGATTTTTTTCACCGATAATAATAATATCTATTAAGCATATACTTTGGGATTAGTTTGCTAACCCATTTATTGACATAAAATTCGCATGAATAGTATTCAATCATTTAAAGGTATATAATTAAATAGCTTTTAATGGTTGTACATAGAGATGTACAACCATTACAGTCAACTTTCTTTCTTTCTTTATTTTTCAGTCAGAATCTTGCTCTGTCACTCAGGTTGAAGTGCAGTGACACAATCTCAGCTCACTGAAATGTCTGCCTCCCGGGTTCCAGCAATTCTCATGCCTCAGTCTCCCAACTAGGTGGATCTACAGATCCTCACCATCACACCCAGCTAATTTTTATATTTTTAGTAGAGACAGGGTTTTTCAGTGTTGCCCAGGCTGGTCTCAAACTCCTGACCTCATGTGATCTGCCTGCTTCAGCTTCCCAAAGTGCTAGGATTAAAGGCATGAGCCACTGCCTACAGTCAACTTTAGAACATTTTCATCATCCCAAAAAGAAACCCTGACTCGGGACAATCCCAGCCTAGATGCATACTCTCTGTATAACCTTGGGCATTATTTAACCTTTGATATTTCAATTTCCTAATGGGAAAATGGAAAAAAATAATACTTAAGTATTTTGTTTTGGGGAGAATTAAATAAAATGATTAGAGTAAAATTTAAAGAAAGAAATCCTGCACGCATTAGCTATCAGTACCATCCCCCATGTCCACATCCCTGCCCTGGCCCTAAAAAAAAAAAGTGAATCTACTTTCTGTCTATATAGATTTGCCTATTCTGGACGTTTCATATAAATGGGATCATATAATAAGTGGCATTTTGTGTTGGATTTCTTATGATTTATGTAAAATTTTCAAGGTTCAAATCTACTGTCTCATGAATCAAGGTTCAAATCTACTGTCTTGTGAATCAATATTTCATCCATTTTATGGCCAAATAATATTCCATTGTATGGATATACCACTTTTTGTTGGTCAACTATTTATCAGTTGATGGACATTTGTATTGTTTCCACATTTTGGTACTAGGGATACAGCATAGAACACTACACAGTGCTTGTCTAGGCATCATTTACAGTCCAGCATTCACTCAAGGATATTCAGAGGAAATCTAATTAGGATGCCAGACATATTATTAGGGTCCAACTGAATCCAACACATGCCCCTAACTTGGCTGTTCCTTATTTCTCTCCTCAGTGTTAACAAGGGAAGAAAGGAATTACACTGAGTAAACTCAACATCAGGCATTTTACAAACAGGGACCTCACATTCTAAGGAAAAAAGGGTTCTGAACAGTAAAATATAGGAAATTTAAGTTCACATGTATTTATTTAGTACTTCTTGAGACTTCAGCACTACACTAGGTGCTTCAGTGGATATGAAATAGAAAGAACAAAAAGGGTAAAAGGGAGAGAAAAATAGAAAGGAGAAAAAGTATTTCTGAGCTCCTGCTGTGCACATGACATTATGCTATGTGCATTCAAACACCTCATCTTATTTTAACGACATATGAGAGAGGCTTCCTGTCCATGGAGAGCCCAGATATATCCTAGTTGGAGAGACAAGCACAAAACAACCACAGAATGTTACATAGCATTTATTATGAAATCGTACAAAATTGTCTGGTACAGAAAATGAAGAGTCCAGGGAAGACAAAAGCCAATATACGTTAGAAGGGGAAAGAAAGGCATAAGGCCAGCTGCTTTACTTGTATGAATTCACTTTAGACAAGGTGTAGGCTTTCAATTTGGCAGGAGAGTGAGGCTTCCAGGGAACACAGAGGTAGGAACAAGCATGAGTAATAATAGCTTCTATTAACTAGGAACTATCTCACACTAAGCTATGTCTTCCAAGCCAGACTTTATGCGGGATAAAGGAAATGTTTTGTACTCTGTGCTGTGTTTACTCTTTATCTGTACTACAATTGAATTGCTTCAGAGCATGGGTAGGGGAGAGGGTGCTATTTATTCTCCCCTTCAAAATGTCATCTCCCAAACTGCTTAGGCTCCTGAAATTAACCACCAAATTATATGGCTCTCACTTTTAAATACACAGGTGAGGTTTTGGGGCAGAGAGAATGCTGAGAAACACAGTCCACACTTCCTGAAAGCTCAAGCTACAATAATATCTGTGACTGCAGGCAAGTCTAACTAATCAGGCATTTAGGAAAATCCTCTTTAGCTTCCTGGAGGCAAAATGTGTAATATTTTAAGAGCACAAACTCTGGAACCAGAATACCTACATTTGAATGTCACCTCATTATCACCTGTGTGGCTTTGAGTAATTTATTTTACTTACGGCCTCAGTTTCTTCTTCTGGAAAACTAAATGGGTTGCTATGAAAAGTAATTGTGTTAATGGATGTAAACTTCTTCTTAGGCAATGCTTGGCATGTAATAAATACTGTCTGAGTTTGTTAGCACTGTCATTAGATAGATTCTGCAAATGAACCTATTGAATAAGAGTTGGCACCTGATGAAAGATTGAAAATCACTAATTCTTCTGGAAACTTAAAAAATGCACTTGGTCCCTGATAGTACTAATGACTACTATGAAAGCAAGAGAGCTTAGGTCAGATAAGTAATTAGTGCTGACCAAAGAAATATATTGAAATCTCTAATGAATGAATAAGTTCATTATTCTCCTCAGCTTGGACAGTAGATCCAGACTATCCATCCTTCACTTAAATGCAATTTAGGATCCAGGCCCTATCTCCAAATTTTGTTGAATTGGTAACTGAGAACCGTTTTATTTATTTATTTATTTATTAGAAACAGGGTCTCACTTTGTGCAATCTTGGCTCACTGCAGCCTTGAACTCTGGGGCTAAAACAATCCTCCTGATTAAACCTCAAGACCTAGGACCACAGGCATGCACTATAGCTCCCAGCTAATTTCTTGCATATTTTTTGTAGAGATGCGGTCTCACTGTGTTGCCCAGGTTGGTCTCAAACTCTTGAACTCAAGTGATCCTCCTGCTTCAGCTTCCCAAGTTGTTGGGATTACAAGGTGTGAGCCAGTGCACCCAGCCGAGAGAAATGTATTTATGTATTTCTAGACTCATACTCTCTATAACCTTGGGCATTGCTTAATCTTTGATATTTCAATTTCCTAATTGGAAAATGGGAAAAATAATACTTAAGTATTTGGTTTTGGGGAGGATTAAATAAAACTATTTAATTTTAGAATTAAACTATAGTTTCAACTAATAATCTATTATTTTCAAAAATGGTATGTTCTTTGTTTAAAAAAAAAGTATATATCCTTTATACTTACGGGGGACAAAAAAAAAGATCATTTGGCTGGGTGCGGTGGCTTTTGCCTGTAATCGCAGCATTTTGGGAGGCCGAGGTGAGCGAATCATCTGAGGTCAGGAGTTCAAGACCAGCCTGGCCAACATAGGGAAACCTCGTCTCTACCAAAACAACAAAATTAGCCGGGCATGGTGGTGCATGTCTGTAATCCCAGCTACTTGGGAGACTGAGACAGGAGGATCGCTTGAACCCGGGAGGAGGAAGTTGCAGTGAGCTGAGATTGTACCACTCCACTCTGGCCTGGGTGACAGAGCCAGACTCCATCTCAGAAAAAAAAAAAAAAAGAAAGAAAAAAAGATAGTTTATTATATGCCCACCCAGCATTCATATTTAAGTCATACATTTCCTCTACCTCTTATAACTTTGCATGTTACAGCAAAACTTAGAGCTTTCAAATTGTACAGCCTTTGATTAAAATTAAGTAATTCAGTGTGAATCTGTGTGTGTGTGATTAAAATTAAGTGACACAGTGTGAATCTGTGTGAGTGTGCCTATGTCTATGTGTGTATCTTCAAAAGTAAAAGAACTAAATTCTACGAACATTGGGTATTTTCTTGCATTTGGAAAGGGCTTTGAGATAAGGATTTTTGATGGTTGCTTAGATGTCATCAAGTTTCTAAACAGAGCTAATATTAGTAATAGCCAACAAATCTTGAGTGCCTACTATTTGCCAGACCCACTCTCACATGCATATTTCATTTGATACTCACAACATGAGATGGATACCATTATGATTTCCACTTGGCATATGTGGAAACTGAAGCATAAAGAGATTAAGTAAATTTCTCAAGGTCACAGAGCTAGCAAACGACAGAGCTGGGACTGAAATCCACCTTCTTCCTACAGGGTCAACAGCATTCTTCCCTTTCATACAGGTAGGCCCTGGCTAAATCTACTCTGGCCCTCTGTGAGGTAGGGATGATATGGGAGACAGAAAAAGTCTTTTGCCGAGCACAGAGGGTAAAGATTAGCTTAATTCTTTGCCCTGTCAAGGAGACAGAAGAGCAATGAGGTTGAGGTTGGCCTTTACCTAATTCAGCTCACTCAGCTCTGGCCACTGTCTCCTGCGAGTGCTCTCACATCCCTGCCTTACTCTCTGAGCTCCCACCACAGCACAGAGGACTGTGCATGCAGTAAGAATTGACTTCATGGGTGCTTCTAGCATGAGTCCTAAGTAAAAAGTGGGGCGAGTTCATTATTAATTCTATGCAGAGACACCAGGCCTGGATAGGGGAAAGAATAGCCGGGAGGTTAGGGTTGCAGTTAGGGACTTGGGCCTTCAAGTCAAGCAGATCTGAGTTTATATATTGTCTCTGTCACTTACTACCTGTAACTTAGAGCAAATTACTTTGCCTCTTTCAACCTCAATTTGCTCATTCAGGAAATGAGGATTGAACAAAGCTTTCACAGTGCTGATGTGAGAATTCAGTAAGTCGCATGTCAATCACTTAGCACAGTCTGGCAAATAAAAACCACTGAATGGCAGCCATTCTAATCAGTGATATTATCTAATGAAATGTTCACCGGTTTTTCTCAGGAGAAGACCTAGGGCAGATGAGCTGTCTGGCTGCCTCAAGATAGGCACAACGTACAAGTAGGATACAGGAATGGATGGAGGCATGGATAATCCGGCTCCTGAGCTCTCCTGTTCACCAATAAGCAGCACAACCAGAAAGGGCCCCCAGTCTATGCAGACATACAACTCTTCAGAGGCTGCTACCTCAAAATGACAAGGGTAAAATGTCAACTCCTGGGATACCTCCTTCCACCGGTAATGCCAATAATTGCTCTGTTACTAGGAATGGTTCCCAGAAGATCACCATGAAGCAAACCTCACAGTGGGGCACAACTTTTATACCATGATTCCAGTAATTCCTCAAGCATCAACACCTGAAACCTATGGCTATTAAGGCCCATTCATGCCTCACTGCATTTAAGCTGCCTACACCCAGCTAACAATCTATAACCTCTACAGTCTTGTCCTCACAGTGCTTAGCTGCACAGTAATGGGTGTCTGCTAAGCAGCAAAAGTGGATGGTCATCACTTCAGCTGGTCCTTGGTATCCACCCCTTTATCAGTTCACTGAAGTTATTTTCACAGCACTCCATCACTGACTGTTGGACTTTCTGACCAAAAACAGCCAGTGGACCGCTACATTGCTTTTATTGTATATACTGGTGTCAGGTTAACACAGGCAAGAGGCACTGCCCTGAGGCCCACACTTTTAAGGACTCTGCTCTGACTCTCCTCTGGTTGAAACTCTCCCCACAAAGTGGGCTATGGGGCCACAAGGATATGCATATCTGGAGTTCAGATCCTCAGCTTCTAGAACAAAATTTAGGTAAATGAACCCCAGAATTTTCTGCTCAATACCATGAAGACTGCTGATGGGAGGGTGGTTGTGCAGGACTATTGCCAGGAGTTATCCTTCTAGGGGCACACAGTGCCACAGGTGTACAAACCCTAGCCTGTTGGGTGACCAATGGCCAACTGTTTTGGACATTAGGGTGCTAGATAGAGCTTGGACGTGCAGGCTGGCATGTCCATGTGCATGAGGCTTCGTGTAGTGTGGAAAGAGAGCTAGGGGTAGGAGAAGACAGTCAAGAGTAGGAATATGAGAGGGCAGTGGGTGAGTATGCCACAGGCCAGATGCCTCCATTTGTAACATTTACCTGAACCCTGCAGATCTTAGATGGAAGACTGCCTGTTGGTTCTGCCTTGTTCTACGAATTACATGGAAGAAGCAGAAGGCTGGTAGCCCCTCCCTTACCTTTCACAACAAAACAGAGCAGGTGGCTCACAAAATGGAATTTCCTTTTTGGTAGAAGACTGTAATCCATAGCAGAATCCATCATGATGCTGAGACTTTCCAGAATAGGCCTAATTTCAAACATTCTATAACCTATGTCAGATATTTGTCCATGCCTACGTTCAAATTTGGGTCTCAATAAAGTCCTCTACATCCCCAGCTGGTTCTCTAAGTAACCCTTCCCCCCAGCACCTTTAGTCTGTGAATATCGTTGGGCAGAGGTGCTTTAAAGATAAACTCTCAGTAGGAAAGCATCTGGCAGCCCTGAGTGCCCTAATAAGTGTCCTAACCCATGGAACCCTGCTCTCTCTTTCACAAATAGTCCAAACACTTCCCTGTCCTTCATTCAACATTCAACACTTGGTTCCGACAAGGAGGAAACTGCCTTTCACGAGCTCCAGGTTCCCAATACCCTGGTGCTCACCTCCCTTCAGGAATGTGATTAGTGCTCGACACTGACTATTGACTTTCACTGCGGGGTTGTTGATCTTTTCCAGGATAAATCTTGAAAGCATAAAACTTCTTTAATGTCAAACACTTAAACTGGATCAGAGAAAATTTAAACAACTAAAAACTGATTGAATCCAGTAAAATAAGCCCCATCCAAGAGTGTGGGCGCTGCTAATGCCGTCTGCAGCAGCTCATTCAGTTTCAAGTACATTTGAAACGGCAATTGTTTCACCATGAGTAGCTACTGTATGTCCAATGCGCCACACTTTTGAATAATAAGAAAATCATTCAGTTGTTTCTTTGCTGAACAGGCTGACTTGTCTGTGAGCAGTCTGGCCAGCAGAAGCCTCAGGGATCCCAGAGAGAAGCAGTCGTTTTCTGATTGGCATTTCATCTAAGTACTAAGGACATCCACTGAAGAGAAGATGCTGGATTTTACCTCCATGGGCAAGTTAGTGAAAGTCTCTCAAGGATGAATTTTTTACAAAGCGGTCCTCTGCCCTCTTGCCTTCAGCCCCTTCACCTGAGACTCACCAAAGTTGGCGTTTTGGGATACAGTCCTGACCTTTCTACTGCAGGACTAGTCTTCTCCAGACAAGCCCCCTGTACACAGGGGCCAGGGTAAGGAAAGGAAGTTATTTCATTGAGGAGGTAATCATGACTCCAAGTCCACTTCCCAAGTCCTCATCTTCACTCCCATTCTGTCTCCTTAAATCTGTATCAGCCCTAAACAGCAGAAATTAGGACAAATTTGATTCTTCTCTTTCCATGTCCCTTTTAGCACCTAACATGAAGCTCCCACCCTCACCCTTTAATGGTACACTCCTGCCTTACTCTTTGTGAGTTCAAGCCTGGATTCTCTTCTCCATTTAAACACTCATCACCCTGATTTCTCAATAGTTCATACCCATCTCATGTTTTGTTCCCCTATGAGATAAGGACAAATAAACCAATGTGTACACCACTCAGTTATGAACAGAGGGAAAAAGAAAAGTTATGCTTTTTCCTCAGGGATCATTCCTGGAACAGGGACTTTCAATATCCTTAGGGGAAAAAAATAATCAAACATACCCTTTTTTTTGAGACAGGGTCTTGTTCTGTCAACTAGGGTGGAGTGCAGTGGCACAATCTTAGGTCACTGCAGCTTCAAACTCCCAGGCCCAAGCGATCCTTCTGTCTCAGCCTCTCAAGTAGTCAGGACTACGGGTGCACACCATCACGGCCCAACTAATTTTTCTTTCTTTCTTTCTTTTTCTTTTTTTTTTTTTTTTTTTTTTTTTTTTTTTTTTTTTTTTTTTTTTTTTTTTTGTAGAGACGGGCTCTCACTATGTTGCCCAGAATGGTCTCAAACTTCTGGCTTCAAGCGATTCTCCCACCTTGGCCTCCCGAAGTATTTGGATTATATGGGTGAGCCACTGTACCGGGCCTAAACATTTACTTAAAGCACCTGATACAGTAGCCACTAAGTGATACTAGTGGTTATTTTAATTTAAATTAAGAGAAATTAAATACAGTTAAAAACTTCTTTTTTCAAGTGCTCAAAAGTCATATGTGCCCAGTGGCTACTGATTCATATAGTGCAAATAAAAGATACTCCCATGACCACAGTATTTTCTATTGGATAGCATTTCTCTGGAGGGTAATTCTACTGGTGGAACTTGTGGCAGGCCTTGTGGCAGGTTGCTAAGGCTGGTAGGACAAGTATGGGGAGCAAAAGGACCATTCTGAACTTCTTGTGAGGTATCCATTGCCTGGACAGAATGTTCTCTCTAGTGCTGCCCAAGACTCAGCATTTTCCAAAAAGTCATTTTATGCCCCATACAAACGACACATAGCTGCCTGCCCCTTGCTTTTAAAAATAGTCAGAATAACCTTCAACTGAGTTATTCCTTTAGGGACATAAAAAAATTATAAAGTCATCGACTTGATCCTGACACTGTAGGTTACTTTTTTTTTCTTTTGACCACATTCCATACTAGAGACACTGTAAGTTGCTAAAACCATTAAAAGTAGTCCTTGGTGAAGTCTAAACAGAAAACTAAAAATCCGAAGGATTCTGCTGGCACTAGGGGCCATTATGCTCCCTACAGTCTTAATTTGACTAGCTAAAATCCAACCCAGCACCTTGGATAGATCCTTTGCCTCCACTGCAGACTTGGAGGGGCAGCCACTAAACCTTATTTACTACACTGAGTAAAAAGGTAGGGACATTTCAGAATGTTTTTCGACCAAAAGGAATGAAAGAAATAGGGTGTTCTAGTCAACTCCTGGTTAATTAACTAGAAAATTAAGCTCAGCAGAGTGCCCCATTCTAGACAATCACGGTTTTGCCATAAGCAGAGTATAGCCAAAAGGTTAATATCACTTAAGTTTCAACCATTTCTCTAACTGATTTAGGAATCTCTTACCAACCTCCAAATTAATGTTATTAGTTCTGGTGAGAGAGCAAACAGTAGTAATGGTAATTGCTAAAATTTATGTTTACTATGTTCCAGGCACAATTCTAAGTACTTAGTATCTATTAATTCTTTTAATCTTCACAATAATTCTATGAAATATGTACTATTATGACTGCTGCTTTATAGGTGAGGGAAATGAAGCACACAGAGATTAGGGAACTTAACGCAAAATCACATAAGTAGAAGATGACAGAAGTTGCATTTGACCCTAGATGATATGGTGTCAGACACAGCCTGTGCTGTAAGCCATTACACTATACAGCCTTGAAACTCTAGGTGACAATGAATGAATCACAGAAGCTCTTTGGGTGTTGGCCATATTTCCAACTAGCACAGTGCTGTGGCAAACAGCAGACACTCACTAAAAGTTTGAAGAATGAATAATAGTTAAAATCTACTGAACACTTACTCTCTCAGTTAATCCTCAAGAAATAATAATGCTAGTATTATACGACTGTTATCATCATCAATTTTTATAGATGAGGAAACAGAGACACGGAGAGGCTAGGATACTTGCCCAAGAAGATAGAGCTAGAAAATGATGGAGAAATGATATGATTCAAAATCAAGATACATCCTTGGAGGAATAAATAAAGTCAATGTATAATCTGCCCTATTGCACTCTTAATTATTTGCTGTGCCAAGTGTGAGCTATAGCTGCTTCCCCTAGGTCTTATCAAGGTAACTGTGTGCTCTTTGAAGCAGAGACCATGCTTGACTGCTCTTTCCCCCTCAAGCTCTTGGCCCAGTGCTGAGCATGGAATCAGTGTTCAATAAGCACTTGCTAATTGATTCAGTATCCTACTGAGGAGGGGCTTTTTCAGTCCAACACCTGCCGGCTGGTTTCCTGTCTTTCCTTCTGGCCTTATGCAGCATCTCTGGCTTCATTTGAGGATGGGGGAGGAGGAGGCTGGAAAATGTCATTGGATGGAAAACCTGAAGAGTCTTGCCTCTCAGGAAGGAGTGATGAGAATGGTTTGTGCAAATAGGGAGAATTATTTTATTACTGAAATTGTTTAGAATTGCTGAGGCATAGTGATGATTTTAAAAAGCAGTATCACTTAGAGTAGGTTTAATTGTTGTTTTTGAATTCTCCACAATGCACCTCCTTATGGCCTAAACCTTGGTAGGCCATGCTCACCACCCTCTTCCTAACCACAGTATTCTAGAAAGAGTATAGAGGAGCAGGGCTGGAGCCATTCTCATCAATCAGTAGGCTTACAGCCCAAAGGCTAGGATTCAAGTCTTAGCTCAGTCATTAACTAACAGGACTTAGACAAGTCATTCAACTTACTGATATTCTAATAAAGTGGAGGCATCATAGCCTGTTTATACAATTGGTCCAAAAATCATAATAAAATGATGACACAGATATCATGGAAAGTGATAGTTGTTACTTTTGTTCTTCACTAAACTAGTGGTCACTATTTTGCTGGCTTACTCATGAGCCTTACTTTTGCAATTCACAGAATTAGTTGGGCTTTTTTTAAGCTTTGACTGAAGCAAAGAAAACACCTGGTTAAAGCTGGTTCAGATTTACCCTTAGAAAGAAAAACAGAGACCCCAATGAAGAATGCTACTAAATATCGACACAATGCTCATATTTTAGCTCAATCCATTATAGCTGGTGTCACCACCACAATAGTGAGACATTGGGCCAAAAAGCAGATTCATAACACCGAGCGTGAAGAAGGAAATTGTGCCAGCCAGAGGCCCCATGCCTTCTCTCAGCCATCACTGTCCAACAAGCAGAACCCACATCTGAATCATTTTTTTTTTTTTTTTTTTAGAAAAACAGTAATAGCAATGGCAGGAAGTTCAAAGGAAGTGAAGAAGGGTGCGAGGGTATGATTTCCCCGGAGATTGTTTCACAAAGAGACTTGATGCAAGAGCTTCAGTCACCTTCAGGCATCTTCTCTGACACCTGATAGAGCCATTCTGGTGAAGTTAATTCCGAAGAAAGAAGCCCAGTGTATTGACTGTCATATTAGAAAACATTCCTAAAGCTTACTCTTACCAACTAATGCAGAGATGTATCAAAAGGCCTTTGTTTAGCAGTCAATCTACAGATGACATTTCAATGAAAACTGACATATTCAAAATTTAATTTGGCTCCACGTACGGGTGAGGGTTTATCAGAGAACATTGTTTCTCCTTCAAATACCATAGATGATTGCCTCAGAGGAAGGCCCCAGGTAGAACTCCATGACTATGGACACTGCTATTAACAAATAACTAATAGAATATTCAGGCCAAAAAGACCTTTGAACTCACTGAGCCCGGCCTTGTCAAATTATGGAGGAGAAAAATGAGGTCCAGAGAGGTTAACTGATGAATCCAAAGTCAGTGATAGTGGGACGAGAAGCCAGGTTTCATGTGAGTGTGCTTCTATTACAATTCATGGACTCTTATTCTTTCCCCTGAATTATCTGGTAAACCTACTACCTTGATCTCACCCCCAAATCTACACCCTCTCTCACTTCGCCACATTATTATACAGATCATTTTAAATTGTATGTTTAACAGGTCATTTTAAATCAATTTTTTCTCCCAGACATGTTTTCATTTATATCAAATAAATTCCTGGTTTCTCTCACCAATCAAAATTACAAACTCATTTTAATATTCATATAAATAGATCATAACTTAGAAGGTAAATATAATACCAATAAAAAGAAAGTGAAAGATAATGAGACTGTTCATTTTTCATTCTTTGAATGATCCATGACAGATATCATATAATTCATAGTGCTTGGACTTGGAGCTTCAGAGTATTTTACATACTACTACATGTTGTAAATAAGACATAATGCTGTGGTTCAATTTTCCTTTTGGTGGCATACAGTTAATCTTTCTTTTTTATTTATTTTTCTTATTTTTAGTAAAGACAAGGTCTTGATACATTGCGTGGGCTGGTCTGAAACTCCTGAGCTCAAGCAATCCTGCTACCTCAGCCTCCCAAAGTGCTGGGATTACAGGTGTGGGCCACTGTGCCCCAAACAGTTAACCTTTCTTTGAAGATCTATTTGTATGTCAGAGAAGTAACACAATGTTAGTTGTAGGGAGTTTTAAGGTATAAAGCCCCATAATTATATCACTTTGTTCCTATTTCCACAAACCAAACTGCAATATCTCTGTGAGAAAAGGTTGATTTCTGTTCAACAATGAACGAAAACATAATTCATCTAGACAGAAGATCACACTGACTTGGAATGTATATCAGAATCTCTAGAGAGTTATTCTTCCTGAAGGGATGAGTACATCTGCTGGGTGATAATCGGTATCTTCAAAGAGTCTAGTTACCCATTTAAATGGTATGGAAGCAGAAAAAAATGTTCATAACTGCCAATATAATCCTTTATATTAATATTTTCCAAGCCATCCTTAATAATAATGACATTTAATGAGCATTTACTACATACTAGATACAGCTCTAAGAATATTTAACATGCATTAAAATCACTTAAATCCCAGATATAACCTGATGAGGAAACTTAGGCACCAAGAAGTAAGATTACACAGCTAGTAAGTAGCTGAGTTAGGATTTCGGCAGACTGAAATCAAATCTTTCTTGACCCAATCCCCAACCCTCCAGTTCTTGGGCCCTGGGGGTAACCACAGCTATCTGTTTGAGGTGCAGCCTGCCAGAATGCATTTTATGCATTTATAGAGATAGGCATGTACTCATAGGAAATAAATGTTTTTGTATTATATTAATATTTTCTTTTTTGTCTACACCAATCCTCCCATCTAATCTCTTTCCTACAGTGCACTGCCTCTTGAAGAAGGGTAAGTTAAGCACTATTAAAAATGATTCAGAACCCCATTTTGGATATCAGCTTTCTCCCATGGATGGAGTATGTTGAAACCCTTAAGAGTTTGTGGCTCCAAACTCTTGGGCTAAACTTGGAGCTAGAAAACACTGCTCTAGACCAGTTCTTCTCAACCATGGCTGCACATCAGAATCGCCTGAGGAATTTTTTTTTAATATACTTATGTCCCAATACCATTTTTCTGCCCCCATACGATTTACATGCCTTTTTCAATTTGGGACTTTCAGAGCTCACCTGAACCAACCAATGGAAGCACACCTGAAATGACCAATCAGCACTCACCACCTTGGCCAATCAGGGTCGTCTGTATTGACTAATCGGAACTCAGTGACATCTGCCAATCAGAACTAACTGAGTTTCAAGTCTCATTTCCATAATCAGAACTCATTGGGAACCTGAGTGGAAACTTTTTCTATAAAACCCTAGCTATCCCTTTGTTCCCTGGAAAGCACCTTCCTTTTAAACACGTAAACTGCTCACTGTGATAAAGTCTCTTTCCTCCAAATTCCTGTTGACAGAACTTTGGTTTACAGAGCACAACCACGCCCATCATTTACATATCATCTATGGCTGCTTTCATGCTACTATAGGAGAGGTAAGTAATTACTAGAGAGATCATATGACCCTTTACAGACAAAAATTTTCTCACTCTTGGTCTAAGTCATCTCCTTTCTAAGAGGTTCTGCTTCAGAGATCCAATGATCATGACAGAAACAGGTACACCATCATCTGAGAGATTCCAAAGCCAGGGTATGGCCTTCCTTGAATCATACTATAAATGGACCCATGAGCAAAATTTTGAATGGGTTTGCATTTTTCTGGAGAAAGTCATTTCTTCACAAATTTTCCCAGATAATTAGTAAGGCTAACAGCATATGTAGAAGACAGAAATCAGTCAGGAATGAGATAAAAATGAGCAGCAACTGAGATAGAATATTAAAATAAAGCTGAAGCCTAGGCACTACCCTGCCTGTAATCCCAGAACTTTGTGAAGCTGAGGAGAGAATATTGCCAAAAATTCAAGAGCAGCCTGGACAACATAGTGAGACCCCCATCTATACAAAAACTCTTCACAAAATGATCCAGATGTGGTAGTATGCACCTGTGGTCTTAGCTGCTTGGGAGCGCTGAGGCAGGAGGATTCCTTGAGCCCAGGAGTTCAAGGTTACAATGAGCTATGATTGCCCAACTGCACTCCGGCCTGGTGGATAGAGCAAGTACCTGTCTCGGAAAAAAATAATCAATTAATTTGATTCCATAAAGTCACATCAAATTCAACTAATAACTACTCATTGAAACTAGAAACACCTCAAAGCCAAGGCATCAGCCTAAATGTTACTATATCTACTCTTATGGGTAAAAGTAATTTAACAATTTCAGTCCCAGAAGTGTTAATGAGGACCAGGTCAGATTATAAATATTATGAACAGGAAACTACTTAGAAAAATAATAAAACATGATAATAAATAATTTGTTTGAGGGTTCATTTCCTTTAATGACAAAAGACTATCAGATCCAAAATAAATGGGAAGAAGGGGAAGCACAGAAAATATCCAGAAGCCCAGGAAAATATCCCACAGTAGCATTAGGGCTGAATTGAATTTTCCAAATATTTGAAAAGTTGTCTAAGAAATGTACAGACATCATTGGCCAAGGGCCACTGATGAACGTGTTCAACTGGCTTCTAGATTTCCAGAGGATTTTAAAGAGAAGTTTCTCTCAGGCCCTCATCAGTAGCTCTGAGGAAGAGTTAAAGGTCCATTCCTTCAATTTTCTCTTAATTTGCTTTGAAAACGTTCTCCTCCAACTGTGCAAAAAAAAAAAAAAAAAAGAAAGAAAACTAGCTAACAAATGAACAGAAAAGGAGATTCTCTATCCCAGAAGAAATGGTGGCACAGTAATCCCAGGAAAATAGCATTCTAATGTGATTGACAGATCTATTTCTTAAAAATTTTTGTTGTGTTTAGATTTTAAATATTAACAGCTCATTATGTGATCGACTTAGTAGACAGTGTGTGTTTGGGGGAAGACTTGTGAGTGTCAATTCCTTAAGGCCCACCACATCAAGATACTTCTAAAACATAAATATTATCATGGTTGTGGTAACACACTTACCTTATTTAATCACATCTTCTGAAACTGTGACCCTCCAGAGGACCCAGGGGTAATTGCAACCCTACCTCAACAGGAAGGCAGAGCTATTGAGGTAGCCTCCCTATGCATGTGACTGTGGGATGCTTAATGTTTCCAGCTCCTTGACCCACACTGCGATTCCCAGATGCAGTTTACTTAAGGGGACCCTCACAGTTTGAAACAGTTAAACTCTCTTTCCCCAAGTAGCTCACTCACTCGTGTAAATAAAGCTCTAATGAAAATCTGCCTCAAGAAAAATTCTAAAAGCCCACTCCTTAGGTTTCTGGGAGATTTATGGTATGTGTGTGCTAATCTTTGTTACTGCTGAAGTAAGACAAGTGAAATCAGCACATGGCTCATTAAGAAAAACCAAATGGTATAGACGTTAGCGTTTTAATTGTGGGCGGGTTTTCAGATTTCACAGAATGGCCTATTTAAAATAAGTTGAATGCAATACAAGGCAAATTTATGAGGAATCCCCTTTAATTGGGTCGACCAGTTCTTGGCTGAAACCTAGGGAAGCAAACAATTAAAGGTCGAGGCTTCATTTCATGGGTGGTTTTGGAAGGTTGTCTCATTATTTTATAGTCACGACTTGCATACCCCGGTCACTGACGAGAAAGCTGAGAGCAAGGAGCTTTTCTGAAACCCATACCGTTTTCTATTCTGATCCACTGCAAATGTTCTCTCCCCAAGGCACAGGAAGGACACATGGAGCACATCTTGGCTACAACATATGGTGCTGAAACAGCAAGCTGATAAGTCTTTAGCAGTACTTGACAGAGGTAAGAGATCAATTATTGTCACATAAATATTAAAAATCTCCCCTAGTAATGTCATTAATTGAGGATCTTTTGTTGTTGTAATGAGTAAATTTAACCATGATAACTACCTTCCTGTTAATAGCAACCAAATTTGCCTAGGAAACAAAGCATCACTCCATTAGGTGTTCGATTAAATGCTCAGTTGGTCCAAGGCTGTGTTGCTGCTGTTCCCATTGCTGCTGCTTCTATCTGCAATGAAAGCGAAAACATGAAATAAGTACCTATTACCTTCCCTGGGGACCATGATTTTTCCATACTGCAGGTGACAGAAACTTTCTGAAGACTGCCAAATGTGGTTTTTGTCTGGGAAACTCTGACTTTGTCTCAAATTTTTTGGGAGATTGGATCTGGCCCTAGAATCAACAACACAAACTCTTTTGCTCTTGAGGTTTCAAAAGTTCTTCTCTAGCAGATTCTAGCAATCCATCCACCAGCAGGAATTCACTGATTGCCAACCTGATAATTAGCTCAACTCCCTCCTCCCCAAGGCACAGTCTTCTCCTGGGCAGGCTTGGGGAAGGGGTGAAAAAAAAAGAAGAGTTCGCCAGGAGGTTGAAAATTCCAAGATTCAGATGCTTACCCAATGTCTCACCATTCTGTCTGTGGTATGGAGATCTCAGTGCAGAAATTCTAGGTTGAGCCACTGGGAAATAACTTCCCATTTCTCCACAGTTAGAATGGTGAAGCAGTCCCTGAAAATTGAGTAAATCTCCCCTAATTTGAGTTGTAATTCAGGTTACATTGCATTTCTAATACACCCAAGCTCCAAAGAGAATAACAATATCAGCTTGCAAAATCCAAAAGAAAAATGTTTTCATTATTTGAGAGTGTGTGCAGTTGTGCACAGGATAGGTAAGAAGATGTTCAAAACACCAAGACCTTCTCGACCTCAATGAGAAATAAATACCAATACACATAGTTATAGAACGTATATTTATATGACACAATAACAACCTTTGGCTGTAGGGTCAAAAGAAGGAAGTTCAATTTCTGGAATGAACAGGAGGGAGCAAAGCAGTGTTTAATAGTTAAGAGCAGTATCTTGGAGCCAGCTTGCCTGAGTTCAAATTCTAGATCTGCTACTTACTTGAGCAAATTACTTACCCTTTTTGTGACTCAGTTTCTTCATCTGGGAATGAGGATAATAATAATGTATACCTTGTAAGGTTGTTATAAAAAATAAGTGAATTGTTTTAAATTTTTAATTCAATTTAAATTTGAAATCCTTTGAATCCTTAATTGTAGAATTCATTTTATTACAAATTTATCTTCAAGAAATAGCAGTTCCCACCGCTTTGGAGTCCCCCAGTCTGTCTCTGCATTTCTCTTGCTAGAAAATCTCAAAGACTTTTGAGCAAAGATTCAGCTTTGCTGAAGTCACAGGTATTTCAACAAGGGCTGAAGGTGAGTCCCTTGAAAAGGCAAGCCCTTACCCTCACTCAACGGGTGGTAGACTGTGGCTGCAGATCAGTACTGAATGTTTGCACAGTGGACCCAGCCCACTGCTCTGGCTGGCAGCAGTTTTTCAGGGAGCTCTCTCCTGAGGAGCCAGCCTGCTCGGGCTGGCAGAGGTAGGGAGAGACTATTCATTTGGGAAGTGTTATTAATTGTTTTGACACCTGCCTCTGGCGTCTGCACCTCTTGGTGTAAATAAATGATTGGCTGGGGCCAGAGCACTGCCTGCTCTGAGATGATTGGAAGAAGTGCGGCTCGGGGAAACTGCCCGCGCTATTTGCAACAGTCCCTGCACATTCAAAACACATTTTTCTCCCTGTCCCCACTACCCCATTCTTTTTTTTTAATGGGAAAAAAAAGGAACCTGCCTTTTCTTCATATTCTCATCCCAGCTGGTGTTTATTCCCTCTCACTTTTCCTACCCCCTCACCCCACTCAGGGGGAAAAAAATGAAAGAAATCCTGGTTTCTAGGCAATTAAAAGAGTGCCTTGTTCTGTGGTAACGTCAACAATTTTGGTAGGAGGAGATGGAAAGGAAGGAGGATTCAGTGAAACCTCTGGACTGAATGCAACCTCCCTGCCCCTTCTGCCACGTTTGGGTTGCTTTTCTGTCTGTATTTTATCTCATTTTGAGTACACACCCTCAGAGGTCAGGGATATGGCTTCCTTTACACTGTGACAAGGTCCTAGCATCATCACAGTCATAACAGCTAACATTTGCAGAGTGCTGCCTATATGCCAAGCACATAGATCAGCACTGTGGACACTCTACCTCCTTCAATTTTCATATCAGACCTGGAGGATCGGTACTCATGATCCCTCTATGGCAGATGCAGAAACTGAATCCCATAGAGGTGCAGTGAGCTGCCTAAGGTCACAGACTGAGGAAGAGGAGGAGGCTGCAAAGCATACAGGGTAACCAAGTCTCAGACTTACCGGTTTAGTTGTCCTTAGGTCACATTTGAGCCATTACGAATACAAGCCTTCAGAGGGCAAGGCTGCAGCTACTCTTCCACTAGCCACTAGCTTATTCGAAGCAGCCAATCCATATAAAATGATCCTCATGCCTGGGAACAGCAGCCCTAATCTTTAGAGTTTCTTTAATGGGTTTAGAAAAGGCCATTAATTCTGAGCAAGTCATTCTCCTGCTGTGTGCCTGACAAGTGAGAGGTGAGCTATATGCCCGATAGGATCATTCTGAGTCAAAGAACAGCCCTTTGTATGGAAGTATTCTCAAATTCCCCCAAACATAAAGTGAAGAGAAACATAATAGAGCAAATTTCCGAAGCTATTTTTAAAAATGGGGAGAGTAAATTTAGTGCTCATGAGAGTGAGGAACTCAACAGGATGATCTGGAGCAGACCACTGAGTTTCACAACTCACATTCTGCCAATCTCCTCCGTAAATACCCGGGCTATTCCAGGCCTGCTTCCTCTCTGGAGCAGATGCCACCAGTCTCAGAACATCATGGGGGTAGAGATGTAATAGGCAAAAGAGGCAAAAGACCATGTGGTGACACCATTGCACATTCATTTAGTGCTTCAGAATGTGCAAAGTGGCATCGCCTACACGATCTCATTTGTTCCCCTTAGAGTGGGGGCCAAGTCTAGGCAGGACTGGTATTAGTACCACCCCATTTGTCACATCAGGATCACGAGATTCCATATGGTGACTGGACATACCCCAGCTCCCACAACCACTGAAGTAACAGAATCTGGATTTGGCACAGGTCAACTGACTCTAAATCCCTGCATTTTCTGATAAAAGGGTTTCAGAAGTAGGAATTTGATTTTTGTTTTGTTAAAGCCCACCAGAGTACTCCTGGAAATGAACATGCCATTCTCATTGTAGATATTAAGGGCCTGGCACATACCCTATAAACTCCCTGAAAAGGCACACACTCTTACTGGGTATGGTTAGGACATTTCAGGGACATGTGGCACCCAGCCAGTCTGCCATCCATCTCTTGCTTCAGCCTCCCTTTTCTCCAAACTCCTACAAAATGTAAGTGCAGAAGCGCCTTGCTTAGTTCAGTTTTGCACTTAAACTCTACTCGATCTAATTTACATTTCATCTTACCTGTTTTGATGTTGTTTCACAAGTCCTGCATCTCCAAACAGATGGAAAACTCTTACATGTTTTTTCCACTGCACCCGGCAATGTGATCTCCAACAAATAAACATATGCACTCCACTTTATGGTTCCAAAGAGGTGAGTTGCAGAGCCTCAGCAAGCACAGAACAAAGTAAATCAGTAACGGCATTGAAAATTGTTACCTCTTACTAAGCACCTACTACCGTATGCCAGGCAGTGAGCAAGGAGGTTGATGTGCATTATCTTATTTAATTCTAACAATTTTATAAGGTTGATACTGTTATTATACATAATCTGTAGAACAAACTAAAGCCTAGAGCAGTGGTCCTCAAACTCTTTGATGTTATGACCACTTTAAACTTATAAAAATTGTGAAGAACCCCAACAAATTTTTGCTTATGCAGAATACATATATGTGTATCTCAATACTTTGCAAATAAGAAATTAAAACTGAAGTTTTTAAAAACCCCAAGAACACACAAGCACACATTCTATAAGACATCAGAGTGATGAAATCATCATTCATCATTGAGCCTCTGGAAATCTTCACTGTACATTCATGAGGGAATAGAAATGAAACAGGCAAGTAAGTTCTTACTGTTATTACATAAATTGTTTGGACTTCACAGACCTCCTTGGATCCTCAGACCACACTTTGAAAACTATTGGCCTAGAAAGTTGATTGAGTGTTCAAGATCACTCAAAAAACTATCAGACTGAACCATAGCAGTCTGAATCCAGAGGCCCTTCTTTGAGTCACTGTGCTATGTTGAGATTTATTTGCCTCACTCTGGAGTCAGGGAGAAAATGGGGTATGTAGCTCCATGCCATTAGGACTAGTTACCATGGTGACAATAAGTGTAAGTGTTATGTCATGTGGCATGCTTTGTTCTTTGCGTAGGTGGGGGCAGCTCACTGCCCAGTGTCCTTGGACTTCCTTTCTCAGTCTGCCCTGAGGACAGAGCAAACATCTTACCTAGAGACTTGATGGCCCTCCCTCTTCTCTACAACCTCCTTCCTTCTTCCCCATGTAGTGGCAAAGAGCACAGGCTCTATGACTCACTGGTTTCATGACCCTGGACAAGCAACTTAATCTTTCTCACTTGTAAAATGGAAATAAGAATAATACCTAACTCAAAGGCAAGATTGAGAGGGCTAAACAAGATAGTTCATGTAAAGCTTTGAACACAGCAATGGCCATATAGTTATATCAAAAAGAAGCAGCAAATGCAACTACTACTACTACTACTAATGTGTTGGCCATTATATGAATCGGTATACTAATACTTTACATGTACTAATTCATTTAATCTTCACAGCAACCTTTAGGATTGGGATCATTCTGCCAGTGAGGAAACTGGAACGGAGAGGTTACACGGCATTACAAGGTCACAGAGCTCCTAAGTGATGACACTAGAAGTCAAACCCCGGCTCTCCCATTCCAGAATCTGAGTTTAGAGCCATAAGGCTCCCCTCAAAAGAAAGTGCAAACTGCTACACCTAGAGGAAGCAGAAAATCAAATCCATATCCTAAAATCGCTAGATACAACATGGGCATAAGAAAACAAAACAGAGCCTATCTCATCAACAATGTACAAACAGTCAAGAAGACGAGGATTTGTGGGTTTGTGGATAGGATATTTGCCACAGTTGCTCACTGGTGGCCAGATCAGAGCTCATAAAATCCTCCTAATCATCACATATTTGCTTCAAAGTCTCATAATCTCATGCATAATCTCTGCACCAAATAAATGGGAATCCCTTGCTCCACTCAATTACTCTTCATTGACTAATATAATGGCTGATGTACTGAACCACAAGCACCTAGCTGGCTTTGAGGCAATCTCGTGGAAGCCAGAGCCAATCATTGGTGATCTGCTGAGTAATTAGTGGTTTGCAGGCCACTTACTTTCCTGTCACTTCAAAGTGCAATGCAGAAGACACTTATTTAATTTTACCGCTTTGCAACTGAGGTAACCTAGGCAGCTGCTGGATTTATGCTTTGCCCTCATGTTTATTTCTCATTGAAAAGCAAAAGATCCCTTCACTGCCAGCCTCAGTGACATCAAATCAAGTAATAGAGTGAAACAGAGAATGTAGGCGATCAGGATCGGACCCTAGGAGCATGAATTAAAACGCAGTGCAATATCTCTGCCAATGGTGTCAGAAGGCATAGTTTGTATAATGAGCAGCTGCAGGCAATTGCTCAGTGTGGTCTGAAGCAAGGGCTTTAATCAATTAAATATAGTAAGTATGCCAAGCATATACTTCACATGTATTAATTCATTGAGTCCTCACAACAGTGCTATGACAAAGGTCTTGTCTCCATTTTACAGACGAGGAAACTGAGACAGAGACCTAAAGTAATTTTGCCAAGGTTAAACAACTAGTAAATGCCAAAACTGGGATTTGAACCCAACTATTCTCACTCCAGAGCTACCTTCATATGCTATACTGTCTCTCTTGAAGAAGGAAATGGTGCAAAATAAGCTAGTCTCATATGCTGGATCTTGTTTGATGAGTCATCATGTAGTCAGCAAATCATTACTGTCCACCTAATGGGTGCCAGAAATTACACTGAAACTGGGGAACCTGTAGGTGAAGAAGGAAGTCTCTGCCTTTGTGAAATTTCAAATCAAATGTGGGAAACAGACACTAATCCAAAGAATTTCGCATTAGAGTAAAATTTAAACCGTGACAGGTGATACCAAGGAGAATTATATAATTCTCAGAAAACAGGTAATAGGAGACTGTGACCTTGAAGGAAGGAGGGGGCACACAGTTAGAAATCTTTCCCTGAAAAAGTGACAGTTGAGTTGCAATCTCAAGAGGTGGGGACAGAGCATTACAGACAGAAGGAACAGCACGTGAAAACTATTTTTTTCTCGTTTTTCCCAAGCCTTTTTGACAGCTGCACTGGGCTCGTTCTTTGGCCTCAGTTTGAGTTAGATGGTTCACTTTATCATGGTGAGACAAACATGACAAACCTAAAAATAATGGCTTCCTTTTTTTTTTTAAAGCAGCCTGATTGCATAAAAAGATTTAAAGCTCAGTGCTCACCATTTTATCTCTTTTCTCTAAATGCCCAAAGATGAGCAGGTATCAACTAAGACTAATTGTTCCAATTGCAGATGAATTTCCACCTCCTTATGAACTGGTTCTCAAAGATCCCCTTTGACAAAGGAGGAAGGGCTAGTCAGAGCTAGAGGGAGGAGGCGGAGGTTTGAGGAATGGTGTGGGAGAAAGGAAGAAGCTCAGAGGAGATGCTCCCTACTGGACTGCATCAAAAGCTCCTTGCTCCCAGCTCTTGCTCCCTCCAAGCACATTTCCCTTGCCCTTCATCCTACAGCCATCTACCCATTAACCTTGAAGCCTGAGCAGTGAGCAGGGACATCTCAGAATCCATTCAAACTTGGGGCTTTAGCTGCCAGCTTCCACTGAGACTTGGAATCAGACTGGCTTTCCAGACAACAGGGATTAGCACAGCCCAGGGACAGAAACACATTTGGAAAGCACTTCCATGTCCTCAGAATCCCCATACCTGCTACACTTTTCTGATGTGAAGACCAGGCCACTTCATCTGCTTACTCCCTAAAGCCCCAGAGGTACCATGACATATCAATCCCTAACCTGGTGTGCAACAGGGCAGGACCCAAGCACACATGAACTGATTTCTTTACTTATTTATTTGAGTATTTATTTTGGCAATAAATCAAGACTTAAGATACCCTTCCTATGTTTGAATATGATGAGTTCTAATCCCAGCAGAAGTCACAGTCCTCAGGCTACTGATTTCTGCTCTGAGAAACTTCCAGTCTAATGTGAGAGACTGACATTAACCCCAAAAATCTCACCACTCACAGGAAAATCACAACCATGACAGGAGATACCAAGTGGAACTTTATGGTTCACTATCTCCACAATACAGATATGGGGGAGTAGGATGGACTTGGTCTGAGTTGATCTATAAGGTTCCCCCCGGTCAAGTGAGAAGAACAGCAGCCCCTGTTCCTACGTAGTGGTTATGAACACAAAATCAGACTGCGTGGGTTTGGATCCTATCTCCACCTCTTGCTAATTGTGTGTAAACCTGGAGGTCTTTTATAAACTTTAGTTACCTCTCATGTAAAATTGGGAAAACAATGTAAAAATGGGGATAATAGTACTTAATCATAGCAGAAGAGTATCCAAAACCCACTAGGCTCTCAGTACTTCTTAACCATTATTGTTTTTTTTTTTTTTTTTTTT
>NW_016107992.1:412258-446036 GCF_001604975.1 Cebus imitator
CCAGGCACCAGGCTGGAGAGCAGTGGCATGATCTTGGCTCACTGCAACCTCCACCTCCGGGGTTCAAGCAATTCTCCTGCCTCAGCCTCCCAAGTAGCTGGGATTACAGGCACACGCCACCATACCCAATTAATTTTTGTATTTTAGTAGAGATGCGGTTTCACTCTGTTGGCCAGGATGGTCTCGATCTCTTGACCTCGTGATCTACCCACCTCAGCCTCCCAAAGTGGTAGGATTACAGGCATGAACCACCACGCCTGGCCTCTTAACCATTATTCTTTATGAACCATGTGCCTTAATTCCATGAAGCCAATTAAGCAATTCAGCAAAGCCCATGCAATCACATATCTACTGTTACCTGTGATTCTTTCTCTATCCCAATTATACAAGGTAAAGTACTAAATAATAACCTTGCTTCATTACACATTTTTGACAAAGTTGTGCTACAAATAGTGTATTTTGACCGCTATCTTAATTTGGAGCTTGAGTTCTGTAAAGGGTTTTGTCATTTCTTCATTGTGAAACCTCATAAGCACATTATAAAACATTTTGTCCTCAAATACAGTTATGCGATAGATTTCTTACAATCTCATATATATGACGTCCTCCATGGTATCAGTTACTCACAGTCAACTTGTGGTCCAAAAATATTAAGTAGAAAATTCCAAAAATAAACAATTCATAAGTTTTAAATTGGACCCTTTTTTTTTCTTGAGACAGAGCATAGCTATTTTTGCCCAGGCTGGAGTGTAATGGCGCCATCTCAGCTCACTGCAACCTTCTCCTCCTGGGTTCAAGCAATTCTCCTGCCTCAGCCTCCTGAGTTGCTGGGATTATAGGCATGCACCACCGCACCCAGCCAATTTTGTATTTTTTGTAGAGATGGGGTTTCGCCATGTTGGCCAGACTGGTCTCGAACTTCTGACCTCAGGTGATCTGCCTGCCTCGGCCTCCCAAAGTGCTGGGATTATAGGCGTGAGCCACTGAGCCTGGCCTAAACTGGACACTTTTCTGAGCAGCGTTATGAAATCTCAGGCAGTCCTGCTCCATCCTGTTCTGTACATGAATCCTCCCTCTGTCCAGCATGCCCATGCTGTCTACTCGTTAGTCACTTAGCAGTCATCTCAGTGATCAGATCAACTGTACAGATACTGTAGTGCTTGTGTTCAAGTGGCACTTATTTTACCTGATAATGGCCCCAAAGCAAAAAACAATGATGCTGGCATAATGTTATCATTGAATTATATGATAATATATTGTTATTGCTGTTAATCTCTTACTGTACCTAATTTATAAACTAAACTTTATCAATAGGGATATATGTATCAGAAAAAAAAAAACAGTATGTATAGGATTCAGTACTACCTGTGGTTTCAGGCATTCACTGGTGGCCTTGGAATGTATCCCCCGCAGACTAAGGAGAACTACCACATGTGATTGGAGTTAAAATATACCTACCCTGAAGGGACTTTTATTCTTCCTTATATAGCAGTCATATTGCATGCACATTAAACCCCAAGGTTGAGGTTCTCCTCATTTTTTCTAGATTCTTGTGGATCTGTGAGAAAAACCTGTGAAGACTCATTGTTGCTTTTTTTTTTTTTTCCTGAATCAACAGTGACACTGATTTATAGCTTAATGGTAATTCCCCCGAGTACTTAATAGCATAGATTACAATGCAATAAATTCATTTCCTCTAGACTTAAGTGACTAACATGCTGGTCTATTACACTAGTATAATAATATAGGAACTTTCTTCCTGGTTACTGAGAACATTTCTAAGGAATTAGTACCTACTTAAATAGAACTATTAAAGAAAAAAACATTTTTCTGCTGGTGGATTCTTTCTATAAATTAATTCTTACTAGGGAAACAAAAATGGATAATTTCATTTTCTAAGAATATGCCCACCATGTGCACTTGAATGAGCAGGCCTATTTATTTTAGTTAACCTTAATTATCCTTAAAACATTCAGGATCATTAGGAGAATTACGGTGTTTAATACTGTTCAAATACACTTACTAGCGTCAAGATTCGCACTTTGCATTTTATCTTTTGGTTCCTGAATCTAGGTCAAATCTGCATGCACTGCACATCTCCAAATGTGTTTTATCCCTTTTTCCAGGCCTCAGGCCCCGTTATGTATTAATCAGTAAAAGAAAAATCTTAACATACAGCTGCTTGTACTTAACATCTGTCAGTAATCCCCTGATTAATGACTCCCGTGTTGCCTAGCATGTCCAAACATCATAAGGCTTGGCTAATGTTTTGATCAGGTCTGAACAGGATCAGGTCCATAAGAGATTCTCTTATGGACAGCTAGAGGGTAGGAAATAATCACGTTAAACGAAGAGTCCAACTTGTAGTGAAATCTTTCTGAATATTGATTCCCTTTGCTAAGAAGCTCAGAAGTTCAAAGCAAGGACCTGAGGCTATGGCTTCCCCTTGCCTCCTTCAGACAAACTGAACTCCTCCTCCTTCTAAACGGACAGGATTATGAAACAGAAATTTTTAAATCGACATTACCCCCTTGACCTCTTTTCAAGAGGCTCTTTTATTAACATTAACTTAAATTCCCTCTGACAGAACCAAGTTTTCAAATAAATTACACTCAGATCATTCCTCCCACTTCATCCTAGTGGTATTTTAAAAATGATACAATGTGGATAATTTTGTATCTTAGGATGAGGCATTTAAAATTCATCCTCAGGTAAGTGAGCATTGCTCTGGATGAGTGGCAAGCTGGTATGGAAACTGATTGCTTAGCCTACACAGGGTCTGTCACTGGTAGCTTAAATGCAAAGACAATCTGTGGGTCTACCTCTCTCTTGGTCCTTACAGGAATAGAAAGGAGCCTCACCACATTCCAGAGAGTAGGGGGCAGCAATCCTGCCATATGACAGATACACAAAAGTATATGTCAAATAAATCAATGAAAGATTGAATGCATAGTTTATTTTTAAATACACAAAAGAAAGCAAGCCCACAGCTCCTCCCTTCCCCCACCACCCCCATACCATGAAGCCATTCCAAGAATAAGCTTTGTCATCATGAGTTCTCATTTCTTCCTCAGAAATAGAGACTAGGCCTTTGTATTTGGCCAGTGAGTGAGAACATCAGTGTACCTAGGAAGCCTTCCTTAATTAAACCAAAGGCTAAAAAAGAGGCCACTAGTTTGAACATGCATGAGGCCACTGGTGACTTTTAAAAGAGCAGTTCCAGTGGAGTGGTGAAGGCGGAGGCCACCCTGCAGTGGGTTGAGTCGAGTAGGTGGAAAAGCAACAGAGGTAGGAAATGTAGGCCAGTCTTTTAAGCAGTTTGTCAGGGAAGGGAAGGATGGAGACAGAGAATAACAGCTTTAGGGGGAAAGCCATTCTTCCTCTCCCCGCTAACAGGGGAAAGTGTTTTCAGGAAAGGCATCTATTTTATTTGCACATGGTAATCCTGAGCCTTCTTTCAAGCCAAGGAAAATAAAATGAAGGAAGCAAAAAGTTGAGGATACAGAAAAAAAGAACGAATAAAATCGGGGAAGTTTCCAAAGAGCACCTGGGGTTAGTTTTGTCCAAGAGGTCAAGAATGGAGGATATCTTCTCTTTGCAAAGATACAGAATGAGGAAAGGATGCATTGGCATGCAGAAGACTGTGGAGGAGGGATGGATGTAGTGATAAGGATACGCCAAGGACACAGTGAAGAGATTCAGAAGGAGAGGCAGGAGCTGGGAGGTTTAAATGAGGTTTGGTGGTGGTGACTGGGAGGCAACAGAACATCTTCTGTTCTCCTGAAGGGGAGTCAGGAGAGCAGTTCAGGCATTTTGTGAACCACTGGTTATAGTAATAGGAAGGATCTGGCCTCAGATGAAGGCAAATGCTGTCTGAACATACGCTAGTGTCCAGGATTTTGCTTTATAAGTCTCTATACAGACAAATGACCGAGTGTAGCAATCAGCCCAGCTGCTATTTTCCTGCAGGAAAGAATAGGAGAATGATCATTTTTAGCCTACAGGGCTCATCAATTCTAGAGCTGTCTCCCTGCCAGTGGAGAGGAAAGGGCTACAGCTATGTGATTTACATAAAAAACAAGTCCTGGCCAATGAGTAAGATCAAGCAGGGAGTTATTAGAAGTCACCCAGGCTTCCTAGAAGCTTTTAATGCCAGGCTTAGATCATTCCATCTTCTACATCTCTTACCCTATACCTTGAAACTTCACCATTGTTATAGGACTATGTTGCCTTCCTGCCTGTCTACCCAAAACATTCTTATAGCATACCAGGCAGCCATTGTTCCTGAATTCCCAACTATTAGAATCACTTCTTTGGGGTAAAGCTATGTTTAAGGAAGATATGTTAAAATGAGAGAAATTGTGTAGCAAAACCTGGGTACCCAGTGACACCCACAACTACATTTGCATGATGGTCTGTGTGACTTTAGCTTGCTGTCACCTCAGGAGCATGGGGCCTGGAGGGGGTACAAAAAAAATAGGGGTCTGAAAGGTTGTTGGACACAGGGTGAAGCCAAAAAGACAGATCAGAATTTGGCAATACAGTGTGGGAAAAATCAGGGAACTGGGCTCAGGAAGCAGCTCTCATCCAGGATTTGGGAAAGGGGACTGGAAGACAACTTTTCCCACTTTATACTTGTGTCCAAGTCCAATAAGAAGCCCTGAGGGACATTATTCTTATAAGAGCACATTGAAAAGGATTCATTCTCCTGCCAACACTAACATCTTCCAGAAGCAAAGCAATACTGGGATAGCTCCCAAGGGAAGAGAACAGTTAGTTCAAAAGGTTTAACCTATAAACTACCTCAATGCAGACTCAAGCCAAAAAAGTTACACTGGAAGACGGGGAAGGTCCCACTGCTGAAAAGTCATGCATTGACCCAAAATGACAAAGATCCAATCTCCCTGGATTAAAACTGTCACTTTGCAATGAGACAGATGCCTTAGGATTCATATACCTCTAGGAGGGGCAGCATCCTTCCTTAAACATACGTTGTAATGTTAATGAAAAATTACAGCCTATTCTGGGAGTAACACTTTCTCTTGGCAAAATAGAAATATCTTTATTGTTTTTGTGATTATAGAGGTAATACATGATTTCCTTGAACATTCAAACAATACAAATGTATAGAAAGTAAGTAGTAAAAGTACATTGTAATGTCACTTCCCTAAAACGTTGTTTATACGCTTCCAGATTTTGCTAGCCTATAAAATCACTTCATTTATGCTATTTTGTACCTTAATTTTTTTCACTCAACAATATATTATGGCCAGTAAGGAGAAGTGAGTTTCTAACGAATTGACTTTCTCACAGATAATAATGATAAATTCAGGACAAAACACAAAATAGCAACTACCTGTGGACTCTGGACAGTAAATAAAAGTAGTTCAAAAAAAGAAGAATTTCCCTGAGAATTTGTTACTGCAGTCTGACCCTCATGTGGGTTTCTGGTTGAGATTCACGCTACCTGTCCAAAAAACCTCAAGCAAAAAATTGAACTAAAAGTGTTCCAAGGTTGGTAGCAACCCCAGGCTACTAGGAGAAACAAATGCAAATCATCTCTGGAAAAATTCCAGATGAACTCTGGAAGAATATATATAGAACATAGTACCAACCAAGCAACTCCTTTCCTAGCTATAGACAGAGAGAAATTCTTATATATGTGCAATGGAAAATATACAAAATGATATCCATAGAGTCAATACTTTTAATATGAAAACAGAACCTGGCAATAGCCAAAGTTGTTGAACAAAAGAAAACAGATGAATAAATTCCATGATAGTTATACAATTGAATGTCATACAGTACTTATAATGAACTACAGCCACATGTATCAACATGAAAGGATCTCAACGACATAACATTGAGCAAAGGAACAGTACATACACAGTGTGATTTAACTTATATGATTTTTGAAAGTATTATATATGTGTGATAAAAGTAAAGAAAATCAAAGAAATGATATATCTGAATTTCAGAGTAGCAGTTACCGCCAGGTGACAAGAGGGATTCACTCAGAGGTAGACAGGTATCTTCAGACATAGTGGCAATGTTCTGTTTTCCTAAGCTGGGAGTGAAGTGCTCATTTTATTTCCCTTGGTTTTCTTTCTTTAAAATGTACACACATGTTATACACACTCTGGTGAGTATAATTATTTGATCATATGTTTTTTTTTAATCCAATCAACAAACAAAGGGGATATTTAAATAAGATCTGAAAGAAACAGTGAATTTTTGATTTTTATAAAAAGGCCCTAGAGTCTTACAACTTTGAAGAATTCAGATTTTCTTATATTGAGTTTCCATACAGATGCACATAGGCCTTGGTTAACATGGAGTGCCAAAGTGGGTCTTTGAAGGTCATCCAGACCAGCCCACCACAGCCTTTTGGACATATTGAAATAACTCTCATCAAAAAATAGAATAACTGAGTGTACATTAAAAGTTATATCAGGAGATGAATCCACAGTCTCATTACTTAAGTTGCTCTAGGTGTGCCTTTCCTCCAAGTGGATCTTTATCATGCTCTTTTTATGAAAACGCATTATGAATATTTTCAAACATACAAAAGTGTCAAGAGAATATCGTAGCTGACCTCATAAAGATCTACCAGTGAGAGCAACAAGGAACAAAATATTGTAACACGTGCTTTAGCTATCTCGTTTCTGTATTTTTTTTTTCTTTTTTTATGCAACAGATTCTCAATCTGTCTCCCAGGATGGAGTGATCATAGCTGTAACCCTGAACCCTGAGGACAGCCGCAAGTGGCCCTCTGGCCTAGGCCTCCCAAAGTGCTAGAATTAAAGGCGGGAGCCACCATGCCCCACTCTGTTTCTTTATTTCTAAAGTATTTTAAAATAAGTCTCAAGGATGTCATTAAGCCCCTACATACTTCAGTATGCATCTCTAAATGTACAGACATTTTTATTACTCATTCATAATTACATTTCACATCAAATAAAATTAACAATTCCTTGATAAAACCTGGTGCACAGTCACATTTCCAAGATTGCCTCAAAATTTAATCTTATAATCATTTTGATGGAACTGCTTTTTTATTTGTTTAACTAAATTTTGTGTATATTTGAGGTTTTCAGCATGGCTGTTATACAATACATACAGAAAGTCAGTTACTATAGTGAAGTAGATTAACATATCTATCATCTCACACACTTAGATTTTACTTATTAAAAAAAAAAAAAAAAAAACTAATATATAGCCGGGCACGGTGGTTCACGCCTGTAATCCCAGCACTTTGGGAGGCCAAGGCAGGCAGATCACAAGGTCAAGAGATCAAGACCATCCTGGACAACATGGTGAAATACAAAAAATTAGCTGAGCATGGTGGCGCACACCTGTAGTCCCAAGCTACTCGGGAGGCTGAGGCCGGAGAATCACTTGCATCTGGGAGGAAGAGGTGGCAATGTGCCGAGATCGTGCCACTGCACTCCAACCTGGTGACAGAGCGAGACTCTGTCTCAAAATAAATTAATTAATTAGTAACAATAATACAATACAATTTTGTGAATTTTAGTACTCGAGTTGTACATGAGGTCTCCAAATTTGTTCATCCTACCCATCCCTTAATCCACATCTCCCCATTTCCTGTCTCCCTTCCCCATCTCCCCTGGGCCCTGCCTGCAGCAACCATTCTTTAATTCTCTATCTATGCACTTGAGCTATATTTATTTTTATTTTAGAGACAGAATTTCATTCTGTCACTCGGGCTGGAGTGCAGGGAGGCAGCCACAGCTCACGGCAACCTCGATCCCATGGGTTCAGGCGATTCTCCCACCTCAGCCTCCCAAATAGCTCAGATCACAGGCACACATGACCACATCTGGCTAAATATTTTTAATTTTTTGAACAGATAGGGTATAGCCATGTTGCCAAGGCTGGTATTGAACTCATTGCCTCAAGTGATACTCCCACCTTGGCCTTCCAGATTGTTGGAATTACAGGTTTGAGCCACTGCACCCAGGCTATTTGCGCTCTTTTTAAAATATTCTGCATAAGTAGGATCATGTAATAATTTTTCTTTCTGTATCTGGATTATGAAATGTCCATCAAGAAATTATATACACATATACATAATTATGTTTCTGTTATTTATAATAATTATATATTATATTATAATTACTTATAATAATTATATAATATTATATATAATAATTCATGTATACATATAATTAAGTCTTTAAAAAGGAGCTCCTGCTGCTAGCCCCAACAGGGATCAACCTAGAGTACATTATACTAAGTGAACTGCATTTATTTTTGAAGTACTGCTACTGTTAATGTTCACTGCTCTGGGACAGAGTCTATATTCCAACATAGCTTACCACCTCCCAGAAGATAAAGGTGGGCTTTTGGGTGTTTCTCACAAGTGTGGAAAAATGTGTCCCTAAACCTTCTGAACTCATTCATTTACTGCCTGTCAAGTCTAACACCTGTTTGCTAGTTGACATTCTGGAGCACAGAGTGGAGCAATCAGCCCCCTGTGGTAATAAAGCCCACAAGAAAGTTATTTGGTAGTAGCCCCACCTTGCCTGCTACTGCTCTAGCTGCTGTGTGGCTTTAAAACCCCCAAAGCCACTCTGAATTCCACCTAGGACTGTACCATGGCAATAAAATCTCCCTGTTTTGGCGTATTCAAATAGCAGCCATAAAAACCAGGAAATGACTTGTATAAATGTTTTACTGTCTCCTGCTTGACAAGAATTTTTAAAAAAGTAATCCCATTGATACTATAGGCAGTGTGTCTCAGGGAGACAAACACTGCCAGCTGCTTCCACACAGGTTAGAAAGAGCTATAGGATCCACGCTGGAAGGTTTCATTATAATTGTGTTCAAAACACATACCCTACGACACAGAAATTCCAAATTTTTATATTTTCTCTAGAGGACACACACAGTATGTCCTAAGGAGCTGTTTAAAAGGATTTTTCATTACTGCTTTTTGTTTCGATAAAGACAAAAGTTAGAAAAAAACTAAATATTCATTAATAGGAAATCAGTGTATTCATGGTGTCAAGTACCATGCAGCAGTTTAAAAGAATGAAGTAAATCTTCATTAACTAACCTAGGAAGACACCGAAGAGAAGTTGTTAAATTTTAAAAACAAGCTGCAAAATAATAGATAAGACATCCATTTGTAGGAAAACACATACATTCATAATCTCTATTGCATGTATGTACTAAATGCAGAGAGAAATGACTGGGAGATTCCCTATCAAATTGTGAACTGTGATTATCTCTAGAAAGAAGACTGGAATGAAAAGAATGGTCAAGGTCAAGGGGAATTTAACACTATCTTTATCATTTCAAATTTTACAATGACAATGTAGTCATATGTCATGTGAGTAATTTATAATAAATGAAAATGTTAAAAGAAAAAATATTCCTCGATGTGTTTTCACTGGCAAAGGTAAAAAATAATATTTCAAACATTTATTGAGAGCAGACTCTGTGGCAGATGATATAGGGTTACAAATGAGCAATGGGCCCTGTCCTCCAAAAGCTTCTCTCCCAGGCAGAGAGACAGAATGTGAATCCATGAAAAGATTCTCTATGAGCAAATACCTGTCTACATCTACTATGTTGTTCAGAAGGGAGAAAGGCACTACATACTGCAGTAGATGAGGATAGTCTCAAAGAAGATGTAGTTGCTGAACTGGACCGTGAAGAACAGATAAGACCTAAATAGGAGGGGGAGTCAGTTCTGTGCCATATGGAGTTTGATGGAAGAAAAGACAGATAGATGCAGGGAATCCCAAGTCCTTCTAGCAGTCCTTAAAGCCTCCCTGGACAGCTCTGCCCACTGACAGACTCTACTTTCTGGGCTCAGTACCAAAGAAGGTCCAGCCATGGTATAGCTCATTTAAAACTGTGAATAATCCAAGAATTACTTCGATTTGGCTTTGAAAGGTGTCATGTATTTTTTTTTCATTTTTTTCCCAGCAGATTTAACTTCCCTAATTATCTTCTGCTCATCAGATTCTAAAATGAGTTTCCATTTTCTAAGCCCACATTTACAAAACGGTCCCTGCCTGATTCACCCTACCACCTTCTCTCCATGCTGTACCACCAACTGCATCCAGCCTTACCAACCTCAGGTCCAATGTAAGTGAGGGTCTTCCAGGACACAGTTTTCTGCTGGGTGAGTCCGTGGCTGCTGATAAATTAATCGTGTCATAATCCCCATTCATTTGTTATCTCTCTCAAATTATATACTTGCTTAATCAAGATAAAATGAATACATCGCCAAAAATCTTCAAAGGAGGACTTAATGGTGGAAGTTTTAGCCAATATCTTTGAGACTGAATCAGAAAGTATTTGGAGAACCCGACTCATCCCAATGGTCTGGGCCTCTGTGATAGTACAACTCTGCCTGGGCAAGAAGGACTTCCAGGCAAAAGATCAGAAAACCCCTTCAGTGGGCTGGCACTCTGCCATATCCCTTTGTCTGGAGCAATCCAAAAAGAATCCACAAACCTGGACTCTGAACAGGTTTCAGGGCCAGTTGTTTCCATAGCATGGGCCTTCTAATGTTCAGCACATTTTCATGTAACTGCCATTTGTGTATGTGCTTTTTATAAATGTCTATTCCAATGTTTTGCCCATCTTTGAATCATATTATATTTTCCTATACAGTTGTTTAAACTCCTTATATATTCTAGTTATTAATCTTTTGTCACATGGTTAGTTTGCAAACATTTTCTACCATTCTGTGGGTTGCCTCTTCACTTTGTTGATTGTTTCCTTTGCTGTGCAAAAGTATTTTAACTTGATGTAATCCCATTTGTCCATTTTTGGCTTTGGTTGCCTGAACTTGTTGGGTTATTACTCAGGAATTTTTTGCTCAGACTAATGTCCTGGAGATTTTCCCCAAAGTTTCTTGTAGTAATTTCATATTTTAAGGTCTTAAAGACGTTAATTCATTCTTATTTGACTTTTGAATCTGGCAAGAGATAGGAGTCTAGCTTCATTCATCTAAATATGGATATCCAGTATTACAATACATTTATTAAAGAGACTATCTTTTCCCCAATGTATGTTCTTGACACCTTTTTCAAAAATGAACTCACCGTAGGTGTGTGGATTTGTTTCTGGGTTCTCTATTCTGTTCCACTGCTCTATGGGTCTGTTTTTATGCCAATACCATGCTGTTTTGATTATTAAAACTCTGTAGTATAATTTGAGGTCAGGAAATCTGATTCCTCCAGATGTGTTCATTTTGCATAGGATAGCTTTGGCTATTCTGGGTCTTTGGTGGTTCCACAAAGGACTGTTTGTTTCTATTTCTGTGAGGAATGTCACTGATATTTTCATAGTGATTGTATTGGATCTGTAGATTGCTTTGGATATTACGAACATTTTAATAATATTGATTCTTCCAATTCATGAACATGAACTATTTTTCCATTTTTTGGTGTCCTTTTCAATTTCTTCATCAGCATTTTAATCGTTTTCATTGTAGAGATTTTCACTTCTTTGGTTACCATTAATTTCTGGGCATTTATTGTGTGTGGCCATGGTAAATAAGATTACTGTCTTGATTTATTTTTCAGATTGTGTGCTGTTAGGATATAGAAATGCTACTGATTTTCTTTTATGTTGACTTTGTATCCTGCAACTTTACTGAATGTGTTTCAGTTTGAATAGTTTTTTGGTCGAGTCTTTAGATCTTTAGAAATATAAGATCATATCATCTAAAAATAAGGATAATTTGACTTATTTATTTTCAATTTGGATGCCTTTTATATCACTATCTTGTCCGATTGCTCTAGCTAGGACTTCCATTACTATGTTCAACATGAGTAGTGACAGTGGGCATCCTAATGTTCCAGATCATAGAGGAAGGGCTTTCAGGTTTCTCCCATTCAGTAAGATACTAGCTGTGGGATTGCTGTATATAATTTTTATTATGTTGATGTATGTTCCTTCTATCCCATTTTTTGATGGTTTTAATCATGAAGGGATGTGGGACTTTATCAAATGCTTTTCAGCATCAATTGAAATGATCATATGGTTTTTATCCTTCTTTCTATTGATATGATATGTCACATTGATTGATTTGCATATGTTGAACCATCCTTGCATTGCAGGGATAAATCCCAGTTGGTCATGATGAATGATCTTTCTAATGTGTTGTTGAATTACACTTGCTAGTATTTTTGTTGGAATGTTTACATTAATGTTGAACAGAGATATCAGCCTATAGTTTTTTGCTCTTGATGTGTCTTTGCCTGGTCTTAGTGTCAGGATAACCCTGGCCTCATAGAATGAGTTTAGAAGTATTCCATATTCCTCCATTTTTTCAGAATAGTTTGAGTAGGATTGGTAGTACTTCTTCTTTAAATGTTTGGTAGAATTCAATGGTAAAGCCATCAGGTCCCAGGCTCTTCTTAACCAGGAGACTGATTACTTGTCATTTGTCTGTTAATGATTTGGATTTTTTCATAGTTCAATCTTGGTAGACAGTATGTGTCTAGGAATTTATTCATTTATTCTGTGTTTTCCAATGTATTACATATAGTTGCTCATAGTTGCTTCTAATGATCTTTGGAACATCTGCAATATTGGTTGTAATGTCTCCAATTTTATGTCTGATTTTATTAATATGAGTCTTCTTTCTTTTTTTCTTAGGCTAAAGGTTTTTCAATTTTGTTTAGCTTTTCAAAACCTGACTTTTTTATTCATTGATCTTTTCTATTTTCATTTTATTTATTTCTCTCTGATTATTATTTATTATATATTATTTATTATGTATTTCTGCATTGGTTTTTATTTCTTTTCTTTTAGTTTTGGTATGCTCTTGAATTTCTAGTTCTTTAAGACACATCTTAAAGATGTTTATCTGAAGTTCTTCTTTTTCCATACGGGTACTGATAGCTTTAAACTTCTCTCTTAGTACTGCTTTAGCTGTATCCCATAAGTTTTGGTATACTGTGTTTCCATTAGCTTTTGTTTCAAGAAATTTTTCAATTTCCTTCTTAATCCCCTTATTAACCCATTAAGGAATATCTTATTTAATTTCCATGTGTTCTTACAGTTTCCAAAATTCCTCATTATTGATTTCTAGTTTTATTCATTGTGGTCCAAGAAAATACTTGCTATAATAAAAACTCTTTAACTTCACTTTAACACTTTAACTTCATCCTCCTTTTTAATTTTTTGTCCTTTCTGTTCATATTTTTTGTGTACCTTGTCTTGGAATATTGTTGTAGTTATTATTTTTGATTGGCTCATCATTTAGTCTTTCTACTCAAGATGAGTTTACAAAGCATAGTTACAGTGTTATAATATTCTGTGTTTTCCTATTTCCAAATTTACTATTATGAGTGAGTTTGTACCTTTAGATGATGTCTCATTGCTCATTAATGTTCTTTTATTCTGATTAAACTAGTCTCTTCAGTATTACTTTTAGGACGGGTCTGGTGTTGATGAAATCCCTTAGCTTTTGTTTGCCTGGGAAGGTCTTCATTCCTCCTTCATGTTTGAATGATATTTTCACCAGATATACTATTCTATGTTAAAAATTGTTTTCCTTCAGCACTTCAAAAATGTCATGCCACTGTCTCTTGGCATGTAAGGCTTCCACTGAAAAGGTCTTCTGCCAGACATATTGGAGCTCCACTGTATGTTATTTGTTTTTCTCTTACTGCTTTTAGGATCCTTTCTTTATCCTCGCCCTTTCAGAGTTCAACTACTAAATGCCTTGATGTAGTTTTCTTTGGGTTAAATATGCTTGGTGTTCTATGATCTTCTTAGACTTGGATATTAATATCTTTTTCTAGGTTTGGAGAATTAACTCTTATTATCCCTTTGAATAAATTTTCTTACCTCTATCTCTCCCTCTACTTCCTCTTTGAGGCCAATAACAGTTAGATTTGCCCTTTTAAAACTATTTTCTAGATCTTGTAGGCGTGCATCGTTTTTTATTCTTTTTTTCTTTTGTCTCCTCTGACTGTGTATTTTTTAACAGCCTGTCTTAAAGTTTACTAATTCTTTCTTCTGCTTGATCAATTCTGCTATTAATAGACTCTGATGGATTCTTAAGTAGGTCAACTGAATTTTTCAACTCCAGATTTTTTGCTTGATTATTTTTAGCTTTTCAATCTCTTAGTTAAATCTATATGATAGAATTATAAATTTCTTCTCTGTGTTATCTTGAATTTCATTGAGTTTTCTTGAAACACCTATTTTGAATTCTCTGTTTAAAAAGTCACATATCTGTCTCTCCAGGATTCATTCCTGGTGCCTTACGTAGTTTCTTTGGTGGAGTCATGTTTTCCTGGATGGTCTTGATGCTTGTAGAAATCTGTCAGTGTCTTGGCATTGACAGCTGGGTATTCATTAATACCTTCACAGTCTGGGCCTTTGTGTGCCCTTTTTGGGAAAGCTTTCCAGATATTTGAAGAGACTTGAGTGTTGTGACTTATGTTTTTGGTAAATGCAGCCACATACACATTAGGTAGTGCCCAAGCACAGTAATGTCATGGCTCTTGCATACTCATAGAGGTACCTACCACCTTGGTGGTCTTGAATAAGATCCAGAGAAATTCTCCAGATTTCCAGGCAACAACTCTTCTTCTCTGTCCTTACTTTCTCCCAAACAAGCCCCTCTGTGGCCATCATCACTGGGAATGCACTGGGTCAGACCCGAAGATAGCACAGCACTGGGTTTCACCCAAGTCCTGCTGGAACCACCACCAGGCTACCATCTATGCTCCCTTGAGGCCCTAAAGGGTCTAAAATCAGCAGGTGGAAAAGACAGTCTGGCTTGTGTCCTTCCCTTTAGGGCTGCAAATTCCCCTGGACCCCTTCGGGTCCAAAGATGCCATCCTGGAGCCAAGGCCTAAGTCAGAAACCTCAGAAATCTACTTGGTGCTCTATTATACTGCAGCTGAGACGGCATCCAAACAACAAGACAGAGTCCTTCCCACTCTTCCCTCCCCCTTCCACAAGCAGAGGAGTCTCTCCTCATGTATACCATCATCACAGGTCCACAAAGAGTACTGCCAGGTAATTACCAATGTTCACTTAAGGCCCAAGGGCTCTTCAGTCCGATTGTGGTGAATGCTGCCAGGCCTGGGCTTCACCCTTCAGGGAAGTGGGCTCCCCTGTGGCCCAGGACAAGTCCAGAAATACTGTCTAAGAGATAAGGCCTAGAACCGGGAATGCCAAGAGCCACTTTGGCTGAGCTGATACCTAAGCTGCAAGACAAAGTCCCCTTTACTGTTCCCTCTGTTTGTCTCAAGCAGAAAAAGCCTTTCCTCATAACTGCCACAGCTGGGAATGTGCTTGGCCACAACTGAAGCTGTCACATCTCAGAGTCTCACCAAAAGCTCACAGCATCTACTACCTGGCAAATGCTGCTGATAATTCAGGGTTAAAAGGCTCTTTATGTAGCAGATGAAAAATCCTATCAGGACTGGGTCCTTCCATTCAAGAAAGTGGGTTTACTTCTGATCTAGGGTGTGACTGGACATGTAGTCCAGGAGCTAGGGCTGGGAACAGGGACCTTTCACCTCTGCCCAGTGCTCTATCCTACTGCAGCTGCTGAGCGGGTATCCAAGTTGCAAGACAAAGCCCTCTTTACTCTTTGCTCTCCTCTGCTCAGAAAGAAGGAGTCTCTTCGGGAGCTGGAAGCTGTACTGCCTGGGGTTGAGGAAGGGGTGGCACAGGGACTCCCTTTGGCCACCCCAAGTGGTGTCTTACTAGGTCATGTGCCCCCAGAAGTTGATAGGCTCCGAGCTCAGTACATCACTAAGACATGCCTAGGAGTTGCAGTCCTTGTGGCCTAGATTGCCTTTCAAGTTTATTTAGAACTCCAAAGCACTTTAGCCCAAGGTGATGAGGCTTATGGGAACTTGAGTTCCCATGGTTGGGATGAATGATTCCCCTCTGATTAGGGCTTGTCTAAGTGCTCCCTCCATAGACATCAGCTGCCTTCTGCCTGGTGTTGCTTTGGTGTTGCTTTCCACTGTGACAGGGCAGCACTGAGTTCCAATGCAAAGCCCAACAGTCACTGCACTCTTTCTCCCTCTAGTGCAGAGATTCACTCTGCCTCAAAGCCACAGCTGAAATAAAGAGAATGAGTGGCGTTGGCAATCCAAAACTGTCTTTCCTACCATTTTCAGTGCCTCTTTCAGCAATCAGCAATATGAAATTAAAACCTGGTACTGTGATGGCTCACCTGACTTTTAGTTCTTATGAAGATGTTTTTTAATGTAGATAGTTGTTAAATTTGGTGTTCCTGCAGGGAGGACAATCAGTGGAGGCTTCTATTTGCCATTTTGCTCTGCCTCCCTCCTACTAGGTATTATTTTAGATATGAGATAGAAATTTGGTTTTAAAAAGTTTATTAACTTGTCCAAAGTCAAACAAGTTAGAGGCACATTCAAATCTACAGAGTCTGTCACTGGTGCTAATACCATGCAGTAGGTGCCAACAGGGAAAGAATCAGCATAACATTGGCAGAAGAACAATTGGGCTATAAGCAATTGCCAACAGGGAAATTCACACTGAGGTGTGACGGACAGGCAGGCAGGGCAGTGTGTAGAAGTGAAGCAGACCCTAGCAAGGATCCTATCACCAGGCCTGGAATCAAATCAAATCATAGGCCTCCAGTGCCCAAGGGACAATCAAGCACACGGCAAGAGCACAACTATATCAAGGCACTTAGGCATGGGAAAAATCCATCAGGAAGTTGATGACAAGACTGACTCAATGGTGAGCACTGTGTAAAGGACTCCAGAGATCTTTCCTGCCTCGAGAGAATACATGACATAGGGCTGTGCCTTCATGTAAGAAGAAACTGCATTATCCCAGCCATAGGGTCAGGAATCCATGCAAGATTACAACAAAGAGAGAAAGGATTAGTTTAGGGCTGTCATTTAAGACTGTTAGCTCAGAGCATATCAAGGAAGAACTGGAATTACTTAAAACTTTAAACTTTTCAGCCGGGCGCGATGGCTCAAGCCTGTAATCCCAGCACTTTGGGAGGCCGAGGCTGGTGGATCACGAGGTCAAGAGATCGAGACCATCCTGGTCAACATGGTGAAACCTCGTATCATCTACTAAAAATACAAACAATTAACTGGGCATGGTGGCGTGTGCCTGTAGTCCCGGCTACTCGGGAAGCTGAGGCAGGAGAATTGCCTGAACCCAGGAGGCGGAGGTTGCGGTGAGCCAAGATCGCGCCATTGCACTCCAGCCTGGGTAGCAAGAGTGAAACTCCGTCTCAAAAAAACAACAACAAAAAAAACTTTAAACTTTTCGTTGTATACTACATCGTGTCTGAATTTACCTTTAAACAAATCTCCTTTACTTGGTTTTCTTTTATTTTAAATTAAAATAATGTCTTTATGTATATAATGCCCCTGTTACTCAGAGGCATCAATAGATATAAACTTCTAAAGGATGTCTCGTCAGCATGTTCTCTATCACTTGCAAATTTAGCACTGTCATATGCAATACAGCTTTTTTTCTGCTTCTTTTTGGATCATGAGATGAAAATGAAAGTCACTATCTATTTTGTAAATTATAGGGAAAAGAGTCCACTGCCCAAAAACTACATCTACAAGCTTGCAGCAGGGTGGGACTCAAAAAAACTGCACAAAGGCAGTTTTGATTATTTCCAGAGAGCTCTATTTCCTCTTTTTGACTCATCTCCCCACCCAAACCTATACACTCTGGAAATATCAGGACCTTGGTCCCAATCCAATGCAAATGAGTCTGCCCTATATTCCGTCACCTCAAGGCTCTGATGGTAAATTAGGTTCTGCTGATATTTGGATTGTAGTAACTATAATTTAGAAAGAGATGATTGTTGTATCCCAGCTTTGACTATTCTGGTAGCTACAATCCTGACTATAATTGACAGTTGGATTCACCCTAAAATCACTTCTGCAAAATATATGCTGGCATTTTAAAAATAAACAGAAGAAATTAATAATTTCTGTAAACAACAAAGCATAATATTCTAACTGCAGTAAACCACCATAGCATGTGTATACCTATGTAACAATCTTGCACATTCTGCACATTTTAAAGCACAATAAAAAAAAGAATTCAAAGAATTCAATTCAGTAAAAATAAATAAAAATAAAATAAATAGAAGAAATTAATAATGTCTGTAAACAATAAAACATAATATTCTAACCACTGAACCCATGTCTGTTTTGAATTTTAGTAGCAGATCTTCTCCATATCAATGTTATAAAATGAATTAAGGTGTACTAAACAGTGTAGTGGTTGCTATGTTGCCTCCCAGATCTACTCTTGAGGATTATGACATTCATTTCCCACTTGCTGAGTGTACCAATGTCCTGACAGCTTTGAGCTGAGTCCTCTTTGGGATTTGCATGGCCCTGGCGGTGAGTGCCCCCTTGTTTCACCCTAGTCTTGGTATTGATGTAAACAGTTCTATGTTTATTAACAAAATTTAATTTGTTATTAAAAATCTTCTCACAAAGAGAACTCCATTCCCAGATGACTTCACTTGTGAATTCTACCAAAACAATCACAGCACAAAAAGTCAGACAAAATGTTCTACCAAACATTAAAGAAAGGAATAGTGTCAATTCTACCCAAACTCTTGCAGAAACCTTTCTCTGAGAGGCCAGCTTTATTCTGATACTCAAAAAAGACAAAGATATTATAAGAAACAAATCAAAGACCACTATCTTTCACCAACATAGATGCAAATATCTATACAAAACTTTACCAAATAGAATTAACAATAAAAAAGGGTTGTTACATCATAATCAAACAGGGTTTATCCAAAAATGAAAGACTGATTTCATATTTGAAATGTGATTAACGTAATTCACTATAACAATATTTTTTAAATATATGATCACATCAATAGAGGCAGTAAAGGAATTTGATAAAATGTAACATCTATTCCTAATTTTTAAAAATTATCATGATACTACAAATACAAAAAAATTTATTTAACCTCATAAAAAACATCTATGGAAATATCTACATTTAATATTATAATTAATGATAAAAAACTAAATGCTTTCACCCTAAAGTCAGAATCAAAGCAAGATTTCCATTCTTACTATGCAGCCATAAAAAAGGAATGAGATCACGTCCTTTGCAGGGACACGGATAGAGTTGGATGCCACTATCCTTAGCAAACTAACACAGAAACAGAAAACCAAATACCACATGTTCTCACTTTAAGTGGGAGCTAAATGATGAGAACACAAGGACACATAGAGGGGAATAACACACATTGGAGCCTTTTGGAAGGCAGAGGGTGGCGGGAGTGAGAGGATCAGGAAAAATCATTAATGGGTAGTAGGCTTAATACCTGGGTGATGAAATAATCTGTACAACAAACCCCCATGATGCAAGTTAACCTATGTAACAAACCTGCACTTGCACCCCTGAACTTAAAGGTTAAAAAAAAAAAAAGAATCTCCATTCTATTTAACAGTGTACTGTAGGTCCTACTTGGTATAATAAGGCAAGAAAAAGATAAAAAGCATCCAAATTGGAAAAAAAAATTGTAAGTAAAATTGTCATATTTGAGAATGATGATTGTCAATACAGAAAATCCTAAGGAATCTAAATAAAAACAACTACAATGAATAAGTGAATTTAGCAAAGTTGAAGGATACAAGATTAATATACAAAAAACAATTATATGACTATATACTGGCAGCAAACAATGGGAAAATGAAATTTAAAAACAATACCATTTACAATAGCATTAAAATATTAAATGATCGTGGATATAGGTGACAAAGTATGTGCAGGATCTGTATGCTGAAAAATACAAAACGCAGATGAAAGAAATCATGAAAGACCTAAATAAATGAGGGGAACATACCACGTTCATGGACCAGAAAACTCAATAATGTTAAGATGTCCATTCTCCCTGATTTGATCTGCTCAAAACTATCCCAATCAAAATCTCAGCAGGCCTGTTTTTTCAGATGCTAACAAGCTGAGTCTAAAATTCATATGGACATACATACATACCACCTAGAATAGCCTAAAGAAACTTGAAACTCCCACTGTTTAATTTCAAGACTCATAAACCTACTGTAACCCAAACACATTGATATCAACATAAATATAGACAAATAAATCAATGAAACAGAATAGAAAATTTAGAAATGTATATAGATAGATATAGATATAGATAAATACATGGATAGATAGATGATAGATAGATAGATAGATGATAGATAGATAGACAGATGATAGTTCTGACAATCTCCAAAAGCAATTCAAGGGGAAAGGTATAGTCTTGACATGAGAGTGGCCCTTAGCTGACAGCCAACCAGGAAATGGGGACCTCAGTTCTACAACCACAAGAACTCAATTCTGCCCCAATAACAATAATGAACTTGGAGGCAGATTCTTCTCCAAAGCCTCGAGACAAGAACTTAGCCTAACCATAACCTTGACTTCAGCATTCTGAGACCCTGAGCAGAGAACTGAGCCATGCTGTCCCATACTTCTAACCTACAGAACTCTGTACAAATAAATGGCTGTTATTTAAATCTATTGTCACAATGTTAAGTCCATGTGACAATAGAAAATTGATACATCTGATAAAGAACTTGTATATAAAATAAAAGAATGGTGAAAATTCAAAAAATATAGCAAACAACTAAGTTAAAAAATGGACAAAAGATATGAACTAATGCCTCACACCAAAGTAGATATATACATGGCCAATACGCACATGAAAAGATGCTAAACATTAAGGAGATATATTAATAAATTAAAATAATAATGATATCCCACTATTCACACACTAAAATCTCCAAATTTTTAAAAAAATAACAATAACTACTGTTTGCAAGCATATAGAGCAACTGAAACTCTCATACACTTCTTTTGGGAATGTAAAATGATACAACCACTTTTGACATCAGTTTGGCAGCTTCTAAAAAATGTTATTTACACAAGATAGGCCAGGCACAGTGGCTCACACCTGTAATCTCAGCACTTTGGGAGGCCAAGGTAGGCAGATCACTTGAGCCCAGGAGTTCGAGATTAGCCTGAGTAACATGGCAAAATCCTGTCTCTACAAAAAATACAAAAATTAGCCAGGCATGGTAGTGTGTGCCTATGGTCCCAGCTACTTGGGAGGCTGAGATGAGAGGATCATCTGAGCCTGGGGAGGTTGAGGCGGCAGTGAGCTGTGATCATGCCACTGCACTTTAGCCCGAGCAACAAAACGAGATACTGTCTCTGAAAAAACAACAAAAAAAGTTATTTACACAAGATAAATGAAAATATGTTGATACAGAAACTTGTAAACAGATGTCCACAGAAGTTTTATTTGTAATTTTTAAACTTGAAACAACCCAAATGTCCATCAACAAACAAATGGATGAATAAACAAATTGTGGTATAGCTGTACAATGAAATACTACTCAGCAATAAAAAGAAATTATCTATTTATACATGTAACAATACTGGTGAATCTAAAAATAATCAAACTGGGCCGGGCATGGTGGCTCATGCCTGTAATCCCAGCACTTTGGGAGGGCGAGGCAGGTGGATCACCTGAGGTCAGGAGTTCAAGACCAGCCTGGCCAATATGGAGAAACTCTGTCTCTACTAAAAATGCAAAAATTAGCCAGGCATGGTGGTGCGTGCCTGTAATCTCAGCTATTCAGGAGGCTGAGGCAGGAGAACTGCATGAACCCAGGAGGCGGAGGTTGCAGTGAGCTAAGATCATGCAACTACACTCCAGCCTGGGTGACAGAGCCAGACTCTGTCAAAAAAAAATAATTAATTAATTAATTAATTAAAATTGAAAGAAGTCAGACAAAAAATAATACATACTTTATGCTTTAATTTATATACAAATTTATGAAATGCAAAATAATCTATAGTGGCAGAAAGCAGATCAGTAGTTGCCTAGGAATGGGGCAGGAGGGTAAAGAGGGATAAGAAGGGGAGTTTATAACTAGGCACAAGGAAACATTTAAGCACGATGGATATATTCATCATTATCTTGATTATGTGGATGGTACGCATATGTTGAAACTTAAACTGTTAAGTTAGTTCATATTCAGGTAGGTCAGATACTGTAGTCAAGAAATATATTGACTGATGAATACTCTCAAGACAGAGGACAGAGATGTTCCCTTCCAAAATATTTGCATTATCAGCAACAATTTCAATGCCTTCCATTCCCCCTAAAGTTCAGGGGACAGTGTGGTACAAGAGATCGCCAGAGCCAGACTGCTGGGATTCCAAAACAGGTCCTTCAATTCACTAGCTGTACGGCTAAGACACTTCCTTGTGGCTCAGTTCCTTCATCTGAAAGGGTACATAGTAACTATCAATATAAGCAATCTACTATTAATTAACGTATATTTCTTGAACATCTACAACATGTTCTTGAACATCTATACGTGCCTAATTCTGTGACAGAAAATGGAAGCTGTTTGGCAGAAATATTAATGTACCATTAGGAAACCTCACCCCCATACCAGTAGCACGACCAGGACCAGGACTAACCTGCTTTCTGCTGAATGCATTGGACTATACTAAACACCTACTAGGGCATATAATACATTTCTTTTTTTGTTGTTTTTTTGTTGTTTTTGAGTCAGGGTCTCACTGTCTCCTAGGCTTGAGTACAGTGGCACAATTATGGCGCACTGCAGCCTCGACACCCCAGGCTCAAGCTATCCTCCCACTTTTGCCACCCCCATCCCGCCCACCCACTGAGTATCTGGGACTACAGGCACACACCACCACACATGGCTAATTTTTTTGTAGAGATGGGGTTTCGCCATGTTGCCCAGGCTGGTCTCAAATTCCTGGACTCAAGTGATCCACCTCGGCCTCCCAAAGTGCTGGGATTACAGGCATGAGCCATTGCGCTGGCCCCTATAATACACTTCTGTCATAGATGTAGAACTTAACTAGATGGCTCCTTTGGCCTAGTGCCACTATCTTATGCTAACTTCCCAGCGTCTACACCACCCACAGAATAAAATCTTCACCATCTCCATGGCCCTCTTCGCTTAGAAAAACACTTATAAACCAGTCTTTTAAATGATCAGACATATATAGCACCCACTCATTTTTCAGCAGATATTTAATAATCCCTTACTATAGCCTGGGCAGGGCGTGAGGCATATATACTAGTAAAGAGATTATACTGTCCTCAAGCAGTTCACAGGCTCATAAAGGAGATGAGGAATCCCTCAAATTACATAAATCACCCAGCCTGTCACCTGCTAGCCGTGCTCCCATGGAGTGTGTGTGCCTGCAAAGCCAAATAATTCTCATTACCAGATGAACTCCCTAAAGAAAATTAGGGACTATGAGCACGTGAATCATTAAGAGTAGAAGGGTGACTTTTGACTCCCTTTCATACAAAATTTCTTACTCCCTAAAGAACTTTGATCATGGCACAATCCTTTTCCAAAAGGAGTGGGCACAACTCGTGCCACTATCCTTTCTTGAATGCATCTTTGCCTGCCTCCTGATCCCTGCCTACAACCCTACCCATTGCCCACTGCTTATCACTTGCACTTTGTACTCTTTGTCTAGCAATTGCTCCAACATGCACTTGTCTCTGCGTTCTCTCTGCTGCCACTCTGTAATTAGAAGTTCTGTCAAGATTATGGGAACTAACACAAGCGATGCCATCCCAGAGTCAACACTCCTGAGAGAGTAGAAACACACTGTTGTCCAAAAACAATAGAGGAAGCCAAGCCCAAATGTAATCATTCCCAAGCACACTTAAGTGCCCCCTCTCCCCTCACTGTATTAATATAAAGGCAAATCTCTTTGGAGCAGGACGCTTCCTTACCATGGCACCAGAACCTTTCACAGGGACAGCTCCCAGGTAGTCTTGTTATTTTGAATACACTCACACATGCACATGCCATTCAGTTAGAGTGGGAGAGAGTACTCCACAGCCCCACAGCCGCTGGTGCCAGTCGGGATTAGGACTCTGCCCTTTAAGCTCAAATCAGCTGCAAAGCCTGCAAAGCCACAGAGCAGCCATTAGCTCAGCCAGCTAGTGATTAAGGATCAGGTAAAAGAAGACCTGAGCTGGCACCTGGAGTGTAAATATAATTTGGATGAATTGAGAGTAGCAAGAAGGACATTCCAGTCATATTATCAAAGACAAAAGGATGATGGAAAAGCCTTCAGAAAGAAAGGCACACAAAACCTACTCATAAGGCAGCGAGATGCCCAAATTGCCAGTGGCATTGAGTACATGAAAAGTTGGGATTGAGAATAAAGACTGGAATGCTACACAGAGAAGCAGCATTGTGCAGGTTAATAGCATGGGCTTTGGTGCCAGGCTGCTTCTGTGTGAATCTTGGCTCCTCCACTTCCTGGGTGTGTATTCCTGGCCAAATGATCAATCTCTGTGCCTCAGTCTCCTCATCTTCAGAATGGGGACAGGAATACAATCATCATAAGGTTGTTTTCAGGATTCACTGAGTTAATACACATAACTGGGAGCAGTGGCTGGCACACAGTAAGTACACACCAGATGTCAGCTGTTATCATTATTGTGGGGACAAATTGTGGAAGACTTTGAATGCTGGTCTTAGAGAGCAATGTGGGGTCAGGCCCTGTCTCATACTCAGTCTCTGCTGCATCCTTCCCCATGACTGGGGCTACTTTGTGAGGGTCAAGCACTCCCGGCTGCAGGCTTGGATCTGCCCTACACTCTAGGATTCACCTGGACCATAGGGCAGGTTACCAGCCATACTTTCCCAGCACTCTGGGACTCCGTCTCAAGCCACACTTTCTGCTGGGTCAGCCCTGACATTGGGTCCCAGTTCTGTGAAAAACGAAGTCCTCTTGCTCTTGTGTCAGTTTCCCCTCCAGTCCTTCCTCGGTTCTTGCTACTGCCTTTTCCCCTTTGCCTAAGCGCAGTGCAGCTGTGGGGCTGTGGAGTACTCTCTCCCTCTCTAACTAAATGGCATGTGCATGTGTGAGTGTATTCAAAATAACAAGACTACCTGGGAGCTGTCCCTGTGAAGGATGCTGGTGCAATGGTAGAGAAACAGCTTGCCCCATGATGCTAGCTACCATCATCCCTCATTACCCAGACAAGGTGAGGTGCTCTCCAGGGCCTCACAACTCTGTGGCCTCTAACTGTGCTGGGGCCAGGTCTTTAGGGGGTGAGAAATAGTGAATACTTGCAGTGAGGGGCCAAGCTACTGGTGGAGCTGAGGATGGCTCTTAGCAGCTGCCCTCTTTCATTGGGGTGAACAGAGCCCCTGGGCCAGGAAAGGGGGTCTATTGCCAGTTGCCACTTAAATCCTAATTTAGAAGATTTGCCTCTAAATTAATACCTTCATAGTTCTCCCATTCCTCAAGCACTAGAGCACTGTGTTGCTCTTGCCAGTCCTTTCCTTCCCAGGAACTGTAGTCCTGTCCCTGAGCCCCGGTCCAGTCTAGCTGTGGGATCTGCTACCTCCTGACAGCTTTCTTTGATATTGGACAACTGCCAGCCTGCCTGCACCTCTAGAATCTGCAACTAGATTCTAGACATCTATACTACTTTGCATCAAAGCCCCTGACAGAGAGGACGTGCCAGGATTATTACCTGCCAAACCCTGTTGTGCTGTGTTCTGCTTGCTGGATTATAATTACTTCCATCACCTGCACTGTATGCTCCACAGGGTTTCCTCCTGCTTTTGACATGAAAGGATATGGGAACAGATCATGCAAGGCCTCCATTGCCATGCCAAGGTGCTTGAACTTGATCCTAGAGACACATGTCTCTTGCACTTTTGCTATCTCATTCTCTTGAAAGCAAAGAGACAGCATGAACCTCTAATTTACATATTCATCTATTAATGTATATGTTATATACAAGTGCTACCATACTAAGACACTATGCACATGAAGCACACACGAATATAAAAAACTAAACAATGAATAAAAACAAACATAAAATGAAGCTCTAATATTTTCTTCTTAGAAGCTGTATATCTTAGAAATGTCCCTGTGGGGACCAGATGTAGAATATGGCTTGGAGAAAGCAAAAATGGGACCCGTTGGTGGATTGTGGCAGTGATCAAAGTAAGGGATGATGATGGTGGCCACAATTAAGGCTGTGGTGGAAGGGATGAAATAGAGACATGGAATAAAATGTGAATAAACCCCTTGAGCACCTCACAATCAAGTAGGACATACAAAATAGGCAAAGAAACATTATCTACGATAAATGTTCTGATCAGCTCCACCCTTAGTTCTGGCCAAGAAGAAACCCTGGCCTGGGCTCCAAGCTTTAGAAAATTATGCATATCACTAACACATATACTCAAACACATTACGCTTACAAAAAACACTTAACTGCCCCTGTCACTCCACATCCAGGATTCAGCACTGTTATACCTTTATCCATAACCCTCAACACCCACGCTCATGGTTAATGCTGTTCAGACAATGATTTCCATATTTATTGTCCTGTGTTCTCAAAACAAAAGGCAACTAGGTATGCATGCCTCACAGGTTTGGAGGTTGTACCTCTTCCAATTTTGAAGGCTGACAACGTCTTAGCATATGGAGAGGATTTGGGAAGAAGAAAAGCATTGGGGAAATAAAAGACAAACTAATTGCCCGTATGAATGTAATAGAGCCTTGCATAAGGAAGTATTGTTTCTCAGTAATGCCAATCATCCATTTTCATGCTTCCTTTGTATTCTAATTCACGGTTCCAAAAGTATTCATGAATTAGCATGGCATTTACAATAATTGCAAATGGCTGCTAGGAATATTTTGCAACATTAAACAGTATCTATTACTCTTAATATATAAGCACAGGTTTAGATGTAACTTGCATAAGGCATGATATCAATTCTTCATATTGGCAACTACATGAACACTGAACATTAGAATTAATAATAGTTCTGTGCTGTACCTAAAAGTACCTGTTCTATGCTGTTGTATTCTGTTCTGTTCTGGACCTGTTCTGTACTTAAAAGGAGAAGGTATTAGATGATCTTTGTTTCCTTCCAGTTCTGGAACTGTAGTCTGATGAGTAAGGCAAAGGAGAAGTAGCCAATATTGTTTTGTTTTATTTGAACAGGGTAAAATATGATTAAGGGGGCACTTGAATCTAGAAAAATTTAGTTGTAGTATATAGGATAAACAGAGTGGGAAAAAAATGGACAAAACACTTCAGGAAGCAATGACAATAGTCCAAGTAAGAGGTAATGAGGAATTGAGTCATTTTCTCTTCTATTATTAATTTATTATCTCTTCTGAGTTTTCTCCATCATCACATGAACATGCTTAAGTAGCTGCCATTATCATAAGGAAAAATCTTCCCTTGATCCCTCTAAACACTTTCCCATGTCTTCACTCCCCCTATTGAAATCTGGAAAGAATCATTTATAGTCACTGTCATTTATTTTATCACTTACCATTCTCTCCTCAATCCACTCCATTTGGGCTTCCATCTCTGTACTCCATTGAACGTGCTCTTACTAAAGTCATCAATGATCTCTATGTTGCCAAATCCAACAGACAATTTTTCTTCATCCCTGTTCTGATTATCTATTTCTGCATGTAAAAAAGCACCCCAATCTTAGTGGCTTAACGTTCATTTACTATCTCTCCCAATTTCTCAGTGTCAGGTATTTGGAAACAATTCAGGCAGCTCCCATGTCTCACATGGCTGCAGTCAGATAATGTCAGGGGCTAGAATCATCTGAAGGACTGTTCACTAATATGTCTGGTGCCTGCTCTGGAGAGGCTCAAATAGATGAAGACTAGAACATCTGGGCTCATTAGACATCTCTCCCCTATCTCTATGTGGTCTCTTCATGTGGTTCATCTAGCACGGTGGTGTCACAGTCATTAGACTTCTGACATGGCAGCTCAGGGCTCCAAAGGCTTATGTCCCAAGAGAGAAAGAGAGCCCAACAGAATTAGAATTATATTTTATGACCTACTGTCAGAAGTCAGCTAATGTCACTTCTATCATGCACTATGGGTCAGGGCAATTCACCAAAATCCACCCAGTTTCAAAAGGAAGGGATATACACGCTCACAGTGTAACTAAAGCATGTGGGAGAGGAGTTATTATTATCGTCATCTTTAGACAATACAATCCCTCTTTCTTCAAATATTATTTTCTCTTAGTATCCAAAACACCTTTGTAGTTTTCCTCCTACCTTAATGACTTCTCTCCCAGTATCCTTTGCTTGCTGCTCTACTTTGCTCAACCTCTAAATGAAGGTTTAATCCAGGGCTTGGTCCCATTGACTCCCTCCTTTTCTCTATCTTCACTTATTAACCCTTGCTTACCTTTTTCAACCCTATTGCTTTAAATGACAACTCAAAAATTTATATCCCCAGGCCTGAGGTCCTATGTAGTTCCACATTTATATAACCAGTTGCCTGCCACTGTCTCAGAGACTGTAAATATATATCTTAATATGTCCCAAACTATAGTTTTTGTCCCCTCATCCACCCAGAAACAAACTTCCACTGACTGAGGTGAATGATTTTCCTAGTTCAGTAAATGTACCACAAGTTATCCAAGTTGCATGAGTTCACCATCAACTCTTCCCTTTTCCCTCATATCTAGTAGGTAATTCATCTGAATGTTCTGTCAAATGTATACTCATAACATATTCTATATCCTCCAACTACCATCACCTTAGTCCAAGTCACCATTATGTCCAGCCTGGACTTTTCAAATAACTTACAGATAGGTAATCTTATATCTAGTCTTTCCCTCTTACAGTTCATTCTTCACAAAGTAAACAGAGTGATCTTTAAACAAAAACAAAAACATAGACCATATCAGGTAAAAACCCAGCTTAAAACCCACCAATGGCTTCCCACTGCTCTAAGAATAAAATCTAAATTCTTTCCAGAGCCTACAGAGTTCTAGCTTATGTGGCCATTGTCCACCTCTCTAACCTTATCTCCTACCATTCTCTCCCTCATTCAATAATCTGTAGCTACACTGGCCTTCCTGCTGCTCCTCAAGCACATAGAGCTTATTCCTGCCCCAGGGCCTTTGCACTTGTTCTTTCCTGTAAATCACATGTTCTTCCCCCAAGTCTGACTGGGTAGCTCTTTGCTATCATTTAAGTCTCTACTCAAATGTCACCTCCTTAACAATGCTTTCTGTTACTAACCAGACTAAATTAATATGAGCACATACACATGCACTGTGTGTCATTCTAACATACATTTCTGTCTAATTCATAAAGTTTACCATGATCTGAAATTATCTCCTGTTATATGTGTATTATCTTCCTCCCCCTCTAAAATGTAAAGTTCACTAAAGGAGGGATTTTTGTCTGTTTTCTTCATTGATGTGCACACGTGTGAGGCACACCACACATATCTGTTCGATAAATGAACAAACCAAGTTGGAGTGGTGATGAAAATGACAGATGTGAGAGACATGTTACATAGTCACACTGCAGGTTTATGTTATCAACATTTTGAAAACATCAAGGTTCCAGCCCACCAGTAAGCCCCAAATACCTCCAGGAGCTTAAAGTAAGGAAAGAAAATCCTAAGTTATCAGCACCTTGGGCGGTCCTTGACCCATATACACCACTTTCTCTCTACCTTTTCTCTGGAGTCCCTCTCTGTGTCCCTATCCTACTTCTCTCATCCCCTTGTTTTATCTTTCCCTGCCTGTGCCTTAGGCATACCTGTAGTTCCTCACCCAAACATCATTCTTAGTGTCTTTCTTGGAGCCCTTAGATCTAAAGGGGTTGCAGGACCCTTCCCAGTATCCATTACCTGCGTACTCCTTTCTTCTTTCACATATTAGTAACAAATATGGACCAAAATGATTGCTATTATGAATTTTAAAATACCAAGCATTCTGAATTTCAGAAAAGCATTCTCCTCCCTCTTATTTAAAGAAGGCTACTCAAAAACATTTTTTTTTAAATTTTGAATAGATTACTAGGCCCACTCTAACACCACTGATTTTAAATTCTATCTAAGGTTTTAAAATTGAAACCAAACGAGTAAATGGGCTCTGCTGTAAATCAAAGAGCCCAGGCTCATTCCCTGCTGAGCTGGCACCACTTCAATCCAGTTAGCCAAGTTGCCATGAAGAAAGAAATAAACACTGAAAAATGTACGTTAACCAAAGTGTCTACTTCCAGCTTCAGGTGTTACTAGCTTAAGGAAGACTCCAGAACAGGCAGCTCTCTTGACTGGTTGTTAGCCTTAGTTCAGATTCAGCCTCAAGGCTATAGGCTGTATTCTGATTCTAAACTCATGAATGTTTGATTCACTGTCATTGACAGTTTAGGGCAACTGCTCAGCACCTTTTCTGCTTCATCTGCTCAGAAATCTCAGGAAGTTTGGGTGTGCTTCTGAATAAAATCTGTTTCATGCTGACTTCAAAAAACCACCTCTAGCCTCTTCTCTACATTTCTATATCTAGTCCTGGTTACTGAGAGCTATGTCACTTCCCCGTCTGCTCTTCCCTTGTGACAGCACTCACAGCTTTCCACACACAGTGTGACACTGCAAATAAGACTCTGTTCAGCAAGACAGATTCTACTCACAGCTCCACCGAGTCTTTTCCCATCTTCACCCTGCCTTACTCTGCTTTGCCAGGTACGCCATGGGGGTTGGTGTGCTACTTTATCCAGTCAAGAAAGCCTTTGGTTCACTCCCAAAGGATTCCTATACTAGAGATTGAAGGACAATGTGTGGATGCAGAGGATTGTGAATGCTGAGGAAGGGCCCTCCTGCTTCTCTTCCCCACTCAACCTTGCACCCAGGCAACCAGTGAGCTGTTCCTCTGCTTCTAGAAAGAGAAAAAGATTTAAAGCTCAGCCTCAGGACTATCAGTGATGACTTAAAATAGATTTGAATAATTTGAAACAATACCTTGACATACCCTATCTACTAGGAAATTTGGAGATCAGGGGACACGGGAAATTGCTCCTATGTATTCAATGCATAGAGCCTGACAGTCAGAGGTTGTCTGCAATCTTATAGAAGCAACAATGTGCAAGAGAGGTAAAGACAGGAAAGGAGGCAGTGAAGGCAGTATTATAGCAAATGCCTTAGGTATTTCCTGGGCAGGATCCGCACCACGCCTTAAAATCTTCTGAGGTCTGTATCATGCACATTGCCCAGGTTCGTCATTGAACACTTCGTTATTAAAAGCACACACACACACAAACCTTAGGATGACCTTACACTGTCTCCCTACCTCTACGTAATTCTCCTGAAAACCAGGAGGGAAGATGAGGGATCAGAGTTCTCCCAATTTCCTCCACTCTTCAAAAATGACGGGAACTGATCCCAGTTGTTGACCTGCTCTGCAGCAAGAAATTGAAATTGAATGAGAAGGCTTGGTCCACTTTGAACACACAATATGATAAGGAGACTTTAGAAAACCATCAAATGGGGATTCTAGTTATTTGATCTGCTTGAGATGGAAATGGGCATCTCAGGCACATATGGATTGCGCAGCTTTACCCAAATGTGCTGGCCCAATTGAAGAGAAAGTCTTTCTTCAAAACTCTTTTGTTAAGTAATACCCAACAATGATTCCTTAGAAAACTCTGAAAAAGAAATCTAACTGTGACTTTTTCTCAAACCAGGCTTCTCACACCTTCATTTTCCTTTTTGTGGGCACTTTTCATTGATCCAGCTGCCAAGCACAATCCATTCAACTCAGTTCCTTGCCCCACACTTTCCTATTCATTAGCATGTGTTCTTATGGCACTTTGTTCTAGATTCCAACAGGAACATCTGCAAAATCAAACTCCCTTGTATCTCTTCTACTTGTGAAAAATACTAAATATATCATGTCAACTTTTAGCAGAAACACTGGTGGGGAATCAGAGCAGCCAAATACAAATAATTCTCATTTGGCTGGAATAACAAAGGCCTGGATTCTAGACTTCTCTCTGGAGAATACTTGACATATCTTGTTTCTTCTTTGGGACTCAGTTTCCTAATTATAAAGTTAAGAGGCTTGATTTACATTGGAAAACCCAGTTCATGGTCTAACCAGGTGGCCTTTGGCTAAAGATGTTTTGTTGTTTCTTTTCTTGTTTGTTATTTGATGACCTACAAAGCAGCACTAAATATAAGGAAGTTTGAGGGCACTGGGAAAGCCACTTCTTCCATGAGGGAAAAGGAGAAAGAGGAAAAAAGGATCCTTCCTCTTGGCTTGCTTTATTGCCAGAATTTCCAATTGTTTTGCTGTCTTTGAGTAGTTTCTTTTAAAATGCTTATCACTCAGGGAGGGGTGGCATGTTAAACTGTCATCAGCCAAGAAGCTGTTAAATTAGGCTGGGTCCAGAGGCTCATGCCTGTAATCCCAGCACTTTGGGAGGCCGAGGCGGGAGGATCACCTGAACTCAGAGTTCGAGACCACCCTGAGCAACATGATGAAACCCCATCTCTATTAAAATATAAAAAAATTAGCTGGGCATGGTGGCACTCGCCTGTAATCCCAGCTACTTGGGAGGATGAGGCAGGAGAATCACTTGAACCCAGAAGGCAGAGGTTGCAGTCAGCAAAGATCACGCCACTGCACTTCAGCCTGCGCAACAGAGTGAGACTCTATCTCAAACAAACAAATAAAAAGAAGCTGTAAGTTTGCTGGAGGAAATGGAAAATGAAAAAGGAAAAGTTAGCTTCCCACTTGTAGGAAGCCACCAAGGTAGGAGGCCAGAGGGCTTGTGGGCAGCAGGGGACCAGGAGAGGGTTTAGACTTGCCATAGAAAAAGGAGAGGGTTTCCTCCGTCAGTCTGCTACCTTCTTGAACAGTCTGGTACCAGGAATAAGACTAAGGGTCTTTTCTACTTCTGTCATCAACCTTTTCTCTTGCCCCAAGTCAGATGGAACAATCTGGTTAATGCTTGACAAGGCAATATTAGATCAAACAGCAATCAGTCCTGATGAGATAATTAAACAGGGGCTGGATTTAGATGAATACAGTGAAGATGTCCTGATAGAGGGACAGCCAGCCAGGATCTGCATCATCTCTGAAACCCAAACTTTCTCCAACTTTGTAAGTTTACAAATCTGTAAGTTAAACCCAGTGCTTTTTCTAAGCAACTACCAGGTGTCCACCTGTTCTAGGTAGTAGAAGGGAAATCAAAGAACAAAAGTGTGTACTCTCCCCTCAGTTTACTTACACTAGAGGTGAGATGATCAGATATATTTGTGCCAAACACTGAAAACTTTCTTTAATGCACAAGCTGAATAGCAAAAAGATGCAAGGATCTAGAGAGTGTGCATGCTGAAGTAATCCAAAACCATGGACTTGTCAGGTCCCATAATTTGAGCTGATGGAAAGAAGTAGGGTAGAGAAAAGGATCCTTCTGATATGGCAGGGCCAGAAGCCTACAAATGGAATCAGATTCTATTTGGCAAGTCTGAAATCTGCAAAGATTATGGCTACAAACCTATAGCCAAGAAAAAAGTCTGGTTCAATGAGAGGGCCACAAACATGGTGGCAGGCACCTGAGGGTCAAGGCAGACCAAGCTAAGCGGGTAAGGCATGGCCTGGCAGACAAGGCAAAGGCAAAGCAGCAGATGGCAAAAACACAAAAAACATCAAAGATCAATGTCAAGATGATTGTCAAAAGTCAAACACAGGACTAAGGAACAAAGAAACAATTCTGGCTGTTTAGGTTCTTTTCCAATTTGCTGGCTTTTCTTTTCCCCAGAGATGCTTTAATACCTAGGAATACAACTAACAAGGAATGTAAAGGACCTCTTCAAGGAGAACTACAAGCCACTGCTCAACGAAATAAGAGAGGACACAAACAGATGGAGAAACATTCCA
>NW_016107992.1:447586-448745 GCF_001604975.1 Cebus imitator
AAAAAAAAAAAAAAAAAAAAAAAGACAGGAGTCTTCAACACTGGCTGACCATTAGAATCAACTTGTCCCAAAGCCCAAGTGCCATCACAGAATGACTTAATCAGAATCTCTATGTTAGAGCCCAGGAAGTAGTATTTTTAAGTTACTCTGGTGGTTACAATGATTACTGAGGGTTAGGAACCACTGCTTTAAGGTACTAAACAGCTTTGAGCAATTATCACAGGGTAACCTGAGTCAGAAAGGCTTCTGGGAGAACATCGATCTTGATCAGACTTGCAGGATAAGCAATATGTAGGCTACAGATGGAAGGAAGTTGGGTCTTCTGCAGTGGAGGAATCAAGAACATGAAGTCAATAAAAGATATGGTGAAGATTATATATCTCACCATGCAAAAGAAGAGACTATCTGATATCATCCAATTGCAGTGGAGGCAGAGCCACTGATGGTCTATAAAAACGGGTCAAGGAAGCCAGGCACAGTGGCTCATGCCTGTAATTCCAGCACTTTGGGAGGCCGAGGAGGGTGGATCACGAGGTCAGGAGTTCAAGACCAGCCTAGCCAAGATGGTGAAACTCTGTCACTACTAAAAATACAAAAAGTAGCCAGGCGTGGTAGCGGACATCTATAATCCCAGCCACTCGGGAGGCTGAGGCAGGAGAATCACTTGAACCCACGAGGTGGAGGTTGCAGTAAGCCAAGATCGCGCCACTGGACTCTAGCCTGGGTGACAGAGCAAGACTCCATCTCAAAAAAATAATCAAACGGGTTAAGGAGAGAAAAAGGAAAGCAGCAAGGGCCTTGAGATTAGGGTCAGCCAAGTTGATCTGCGCCATGTTAGAGGTAGTTTAAATCATGAATCCATATTCTTGAAGGCTGTTCACTTCTATGTGTTCTTTGTCCCCTCCCACCAATTTTCTATAAAAGGTTTCCTTTGGCAGGGCATGGTGGTCCAAGTCTAAAATTTCAGCATTTTGGAAAACCAAGATGGGAGGATCACTTTATGCTAGAAGTTCAAGACCAGCCTGGGTAACATAGCCAGATGTCAACTCTGCAAAAAAAATTTAAAAATTAGCCAGGCACGGTGACGCACTTGTAGTCCCAGGTACTTGGGAAGTTGAGGTGTAAGGATCGCTTGAGCCCAGGAGTTTGTTGCAGTGAG
>NW_016107992.1:449464-462095 GCF_001604975.1 Cebus imitator
TCTGTCGCCTGTCACCCAGGCTGGAGTGCAGTGGCATGATCTCAGCTCAGTGCAACCTCCACCTCTGAGGTTCAAGTGATTCTCCTGCCTCAGCCTCCTGAGTAGCTGGGATTACAGGCGTGCACCACCACGCCCAGCTAATTTTTGTATTTTTAATAGAGACAGGGTTTTAGCATGTTGGCCAGGCTAGTCTCGAACTCCTGACCCCAGGTGATCCGCCTGCCTCGGCCTCCCAAAGTGCTGGGATTACAGGTGTGAGCCACCACGCCTGGCCCTTCTCAGTTCTTAACCTCTGAGCAGCCCGTGGTGTTCAACAACTCACTCCATCTTTATGTTTCCTCTTCCTTTGGTTCTATGATACCACATTCTCTTGGTTTTCCTCCTACTTCTCTGGCTGCTATTTTTCAGTTTTCTTTCCTGGCTTCCTTAGTCTACCCACATTTATTTAAATATGGGTGTTCCTCTGGATTCCATCCAAGACTCTCTTTTTGCCTTCTTCTCCCTGGGAGATCGCACTGACTCCCAAGACATCTACTAACACCTATATGCTTAGGACTTCCAAATCTAGATCTCAGGCCTGGGTCTTTCCTATTAACGGCAGATTCATAAATGTAACTATTTGCTAGAAATCTTCACTTTTGATGCTCCACACTGAAGGGCAGTGTAGCCTACTGGTTTATAGTGGGGGCTCTGGTTTAAATTCTAGCTCTGCCATTCACCACCAGGAATAAGCGATTGTACCTCTTAGTGCCTCAATTTTCTCAGCTGTAAAATGGGAATGATAATTGTACCTACCTGTGAGGATTCAGTGAGATGCTGAACGTAACATGGTCATCACAGAGCCTGTCACATAAGCATGCAATAAATGTTCATTATTTTTGCTACTTATTACTGCCAATCTGACACCAACAAATTTTTCAACAGCAAATTTATCATTTCCACACCCTCTGAGCTTGTCCCTCCCCCCATATTCCATCAGTTAGCGGTAGCACAATTTCCCCAGTCTAAATCTAGAAACCCAAGTCATCCTAATCGTTCCACTCCTCTCTTCATCATCCTTCTTCTCTTCTCTTGCTCCTCCCCTCCTTCTTTGCTGCTATTTTGGTCACCACTGAGATAAAGCAATTTTATATCCCTCCACCACTGAATCTGTGCCTATTACTGATATCCTAGATGTAGCTTAAAACCAAGAGGGCTATAAAAGATTTTTTGGCAAGAATCTGTGAGAACCTCTTCAAGCTAGATTAGTTGTTCACTTGAATGCCTCTGTAATTCCCAACCCTTCGTGGTATTGTCGATCCATTTTCTGGGCCCATTCTTAAATGCCAAAATGATTAATCTGGTGGTTGAAAAATTCCATTTTAAAACACAGGTGAGCCTGAACTTCTGGCTCCTAAGGCCAAGGAACTTCTCCAGTACCTTGTGAACTAAAATGAGTATGGTGCAAAAATTTACCATCTACACCTCAATCCTTGTTAATGAAGACCTTCTACTGTAAAAAAAAAAATAGCATCATTAAATTTTGTCTTCCTTCTGGAGGTTAAGTGGGTGAAGGAGACACTGTCCAGGCTTCAAAAGAACTTATGTCTACCCTAAAACAGTAGCAATGCCTCCTGAGCCAGTAGATAACAAAAATAGATAACAAATACAATAACAGCATGACTGAGTACATACTATGTACCAGATTCTGTGCTCTGCGCTTAAAATGCTTATAACTTCAGAAACCCTGCTGGACAGATATGATTATGATTCCCATTTTAGAATTGAGGAAACTGAGAGGTTTACGAGTTGAAGTGATTGTCACGGTCATCAGAATAATAGAACTAGGCTGGGCGCGGTGGCTCACACCTGTAATCCCAGCACTTTGGGAGGCCAAAGTGGGTGGATCACGAGGTCAGGAGTTCAAGACCAGCCTGGCCAAGAGGGTGAAACCCCATCTCTACTAAAACTACAAAATTTATCCAGGCGCCGTGGCAGGAGCCTATAATCTCAGCTACTTGGGAGGCTGAGGGAGAAGAATCACTTGAACCCGGGTGGCAGAGGTTGCAGTAAGCTGAGATCATGCCACTGCACTCCGACCTGGATGACAGGTGAGATTTCATCTCAAAAAAAAAAAAAAAAAAAAAAAAAAAAAAAAAAAAAAAAAAGAAAAAAAAAATAAAAAAAAAAAAAAAAAAAAAAAAAAAAAACAAAAATAGTAGAACTAGAACACAGATTTGCTGATTCCAAAGCCCATGTCCATAATTAATATATTATGTAAAAGTAGTTATTAATGGAAATATCTACCATTGATTGAGCACATACTATGTGCCAGGCACTATGTTCTAACCACTCTACATGTATGATCTTACTGAATGCTCAGAACAAACAAAATAGGTATATACTGTTTAAATCTTGTTCTTCAAATAGTCCAGAACTGATGTAACCACAGCTCTCTGACTCCTCACAAAAAGTAACACTTGATTGCAAACTTTTGTTCATGCAACTTGCCTCTCAATGGAAAATTTTTCATGTTGCATCTAGCCTCAGGTCGACTCCTGGCTATCAGTTCTATGTCATAGTCCCTGGCCCCACCATTCCTCTCACTTCCCATTCAAATGTACCTTCTTGACTAAGGCTCTCCAGGTCCTCCCCTACTGAGCCTCCCCTACTGGTTCTTAATACCTGATTAAAAACATCTGCTGGCCTGAACTCATACGCCCTAAACCTAAGGGGAGCATTCTCTAAACATTCCCCCTGCAGTCTTTTTAGATTTAAATGAATTAAAACTGAATAAAATTTAAAACGTAGTTCCTCTGTCATGCACCCTTAATTACTAATAGTCACTAAAATATGCAAATAAGGGCCTGAACTAGAAGAGGATAAGCATAAGAGCCATTGATAAAAGAAGGAGATTCTAACAGACTGGATAACTGATTGCTTAGGTCACAAAAGAGTGGGAGAGGTGAGATTATTTCAAATTTTTCAGCCTAAATGACTAAAGAAAAATAGTGGCTGTAGCAGATTAGTTAATGCCCCCCAAAGATATCCAGATATCCAGGTCCTAATCTCTGGCACCTGTACACTTTACCTTGTATGACAAAAGAGACTTTGCAGATACGATTAAATTAAGGAGTGTGATATGGGGAAATTATCCCAGATTATCTTGATATTGGGAAATTATCCTGGACTATCACAGAGTTTGATTTGAATGCAAAGAAGACAATGTGATGCACACAGAAACGTATTTGAAGATGCTACACTATTGGCTTGGAAGATGAAGAAAGTGGCAGTGAGCTAAGGAATGTAAGGATTTCAGATCCAGAAGCTGGAAGAGGCAAGAAAGGGAATCTGCACCCGCTTCCCCTGCCAGAGCCTGTACTCTCTCCAGCCTCTGCTGACACCTTGTCTTTAGCACAGTGAAACTGATTTCAGAAACAGATGTCGGGCCTCCAGACTGTAAAAGAATAAATTTGTGTTGTTGCAAGCCATTGAAGTTGTGATAATTTGTTACAGTAGCCTCAGGAAACACATACAGTGTCATCAGTAGATTCAGGTTGTTCCAGGTGAGGATGTGATTCAGCAGGACAAATGAAGTTTAGATTTAGATATGTTAATGTTGAACTAAACTTTTAGAAGGTAAAAACTGAAATTTGTGGTAAATGCTCAGGGTCACACATAAAGATTTTTGAACTTCACAGCACTTCACAAAATAATAATATCATATGATCCCTCCAGGGGAGTGAGGAGAGTAAGAGGGAGGGACAGACTCAGACACAGGAACAGAAAGACAGGAAGAGGAAGAGGAAACAGCCACATTGGAGATGATGGCAACAAAGATGATGACAACAATGACCAAAGGACAAAAGGCAGAGAAAAAAGGAAAATTTATGGCCTTCTCAGCCTGACTGTGATACTGAGCTGGGACACTCGTCTTCTCTTGTACTTAGGCTAGAATTTATAACATCAGCTTCCCTGGTGCTCAAGCCTTCAGACTCACCCTCAGGTTGAAGTACAGCACCAACTTGCCTAGATCTCCAACTTGCAGACAGCAAATCATGGGGCTTCTTTCTCAATCCCCATATTGCATGAGCCAATTCCTTATTTTATATATATCTCGGTGATTCTGTTTCTCTGGAGATCCCTGACTACACAGGAGTAGAAAATCATGGAGGAAACCTACTAAATAGCACGCTCAAAGGAGGCCTCTCTGGGTTGGTGCAAAGCATTAAGTGAATAAGGTCGATTAAAGAGGGAAAGAGGCCAGGTGCAGTGAGTCACACCTATAATTCCAGCACTTTGGGAGGCCAAGGCAGGTTGATCGCTTGAGGCCAGGGGTTTGAGACCAGCCTGGCTAACATGGTGAAACCCAATCTCTACTAAACACACAAAATTAGCCAGGCATGGTGGCAGGCGCCTGTAATTCTAGCCGCTCAGGAGACTGAGGTACAAGAATTGCTTAAACCCAGGAGATGGAGGTTGCAGTGAGCTGAGATCGCGCCACTACACTCTAGCCTGAGCAACAGAGCAGGACTCTGTCTCAAACAACAACAACAAAAACAACAACACACACACCAAAAAAAGAGTGAAAGAGTAAGTGAGTGTGTTGTAAGCAAATAAGGGCAGATTGGTATTTTCAGAAGTTGGCAATGCAAGGAAGCAAAGAGATAGGATAGTAGCTCTGAATGACAGAGGGACTTTTATTTCACCTTAGAAAACTCATGAGTAGAAAGTAATGAAGAAAGAGAGAGAGATTAGAAAAACAGAAATTGATGGAGTATAGCCCCACCTTAGAAAGGAAAAGGAAAGTTTAAAACTTAGGTGTAGAAATTAGATTTATAAAGAAGAGGAATACTTCTTTGCCTGGGCCAGGAGAGAAAAAAAAGGCAGAAAACAAAAGAGAAAGAGAAAGTCTGGGTAGGTAGAGAAAGGATAACAGATGGAAAGGAGGGACTATCTGGTGTTCCATGATGGATAGCCTACATCTTCTCATGAGAAACCAAGCAAAATCATGTGCTGAAATTGTAAGGAAGTAGAAATGAGAGTCTGTACACAGAAAATGTCTACACCATGCATTTTGGTGAACGTGACGGGATGTCATTGAAGATGAACAGAACAATCACTGATGAAGTATTAATGGTAGAGAGTGGGTAAGGAATGTTCATGCTTTTCTTCCACAATTATCACATGGAGATGCTGAGAAAGCTGGTAACAGGGATTACTCTGTTGAACATGGGGCAGAGTCAAAGGGTTAAGGATTCAGAGATATTGGAGCAAACATTAGTGACACAGGTGGCCGTAGGATGCCTGCTAGGCAGGAAGGTAAGGACAGCCAGAAGAACATTGTGATCTAGCAAGGGCTGAAAAACTAGAGTTGTGATATGGGGGAAAAAGCAGATTCAATGTGAATGAGAGAGTAGGAAAGTTAAAAAATCACAGGTTAGAGAAGACAGAGGGATAGCTCTGATTTTGAGATCACAGAGATGAAATAACCCAAAGTTCAGAAATATCCAACATCTGATTGTCATTGGCTGAAGTGGAGTAGGGAGGAATCATGTAGATGATGAATGTCAGGTTTGTACTGACCATCGACCCAGATGACATGGAATAAGATCAAAGAAAGACAAGTGAGGTGGGTACAGAATTCAAGGAATATATGAAAAAAGTCCTAGACATGAGTGGACAAGAACAGTAGGACAAGCTTCTCATAGACCGTCTATATTTCTACAGCTCCCAGATTTCATCATACCAATTATCCTTACAAACCCAAGAAATAAGGATTGTCTATCACAGCGTGGATGATGAAAACTGAGGTCCATAAAACTTAAATAGAAACTCCAAGTTCATAGAGCAAAATCTGTGTCAAAAACTAGAATCTGGCAATAAAATAGAGCTTCATGTGCTTTCCAAGTTATTAGACGTCACTGCCTTCCATTTATAATTTTTGCCTATCCAGACCCTGGTCCCTGAGTTCTACCTATCCATTTATGCCTCCGTTTTGCTAGAAAGGTGGTAAACATGGGTGATTAGGCTTCAGCATGAATGGATGAACTATTACTATTTCTTTCTGCTTTTCAAGGAGGTTCCGAGGCAATAATTCTTAGAAAGGTGATAGAGGAGAGAGGCAACTTCATACTTATAACTGTATTAAGCATAGACGTCATGAGAAAGGGCAAATTTACTGGGATTCATTAGGCTTCCTTAAAGCATTCAAGACATGCTGATACATTCACACATTTCATATTTTATCTAGTGCTTTGTATAAATACAGGTGTCACCAATACTAAAAAGAGATAATATTTAATTTAAAGCAGAGGGAAGAAACTGACAGCAATTTTATAAGCGATAACAAGATCTGTGAAAGGAACATCCTTTACAAGTTGCCACTGCCAAAGAATAATGCAAGCACAGACTCAAAACACACCACTCTTGTCTGGTAGCGACATTGTTGTGAGCAAAAGGGTTGCTAAATGCCAACCAAATTTTATCTTCGTTGAGCTTCCTTGAGGGACACCAAAGCCGACTATAGAATGGACCATCCTCCCCTCAAAAAGGTAGACATTTCTGGAACCTGGAGGGCTTTTAAATATTTCAGTTCCTTCTTGGCTTTCTGAAAGCTTGCACAAGAAGCTGAAAAGAAGCTGAGTGTGGTGGCTCATGTCTGTAATCCCAGAACTTTAGGAGGTCGAGGCGGGCAGATAATATGCGGCCAGGAGTTCAAGACCAGCCTGGCCAACAGGGTAAAACTCCGTCTCTATTAAAAATACAAAAATTAGCCGGACATGGTGATGCACATCTATAATCCCAGCTACTCAGGAGGCTGAGGCAGGAGAATCGCTTGAACCCGGGAGGCAGAGGTTGCAGTAAGTCGAGATCACGCCTCAGCACTCCAGCCTAGGTGACAGAGTGAGACTCCATCTCAATTTTAAAAAAGTAGAGAAAGAACACAAGTTGTAAAGAGCTATTTAGTTCAATAAGGTTGATTGGCTGATCTCATAATATAAGATTAGAGATAATTAACTACTTTTTCAATTAATAACTTGCATGATGATAGGGATGATGATCTCTAGCACATTATAGGGTGTGTACTATATGTATCAACCACTAGTCTAAGCATTTTTAACTTAAACATATTCAATTGCCTACCTGATATCACTACTTGTTCATCTCTCACAGGCACCTAAACCTTACCATGTCTAAAATAAGATTCTTATCAACAGAAAAGCTTTTTCTGAGAGGTTACTTTCTAATAGGGAAAGAGAAACAATAAATGAGCAAACAAATAAAAATATGTTAGGTAGTAATAACCACTCCAAAGAAAATAAATAGCAATATGATAATGATTAGGTGTAAGAGGCTGGGTTTAGCTACTATAGATGGGATGGTTAGGGAAGACCTAAGAGAAGAGGTAACCTTTCCTCTTGAGACCTGAATAATGAGAATGAGCCAGCCATGAGGAAACCTGGGAGAAAACATACCAGGCAGAGGGAACAAAAGTGCAAAGACTTCATTACAGGACAGCTTCATGTGCCTAAGTAACATAAAGAGGTCAGTGTGACTGGAGTAGGTTACTAATGGAGGTTACAAGGTGAGGAAGTAGCACAAGAGGAGATAAAAGAGGCAAGCAGTGGCCAGATTGTGCAGGACCTGATCTGATATGCCATAAGGAGCTTGGATTGTATTCTAAGTGCAATGGGGAGTTATTCAAGGATTTTTGTTGTGGGGTGAGGCTGGTATGATCTGATTTTACTTCCACTGTATAGACAGCTGAAAGGCTCGAATGAAAGCATGGATACCGAACAGTAGGCTGTTGCAGTCGTCCAGGCTAGAGATGATTGTGACTTGGAGGAGGGGGTTAATGCTAGAAGTTGTGACAGGTAATCAAATTCTGAATGCATTTTAGAGACAAAAGAGTGATTGACTAGATGTGAGAGGTGAGAGAGAGAGAAGTGTGAAGAATGAGTCCCCATTTCTGGCTTAAGTAATTGAGGAGATTGTGGTAAAACTATCTAAAGTCACAAAGATGTGAGCAAAAAGGTTTGGAGATAGCATGGAGGCAATCATGATTCTGTTTGAAGCATACTAAGTCTGAGAAGCTAGTAAGACATCCAAATGGAAATGTCAAGCAGACAAGCAATCACAAAGAAAGGTGAAATGTCTAAATCAATTTGTATCAATTACATTTTCCTCCAAATAATTACACAAATTATTAGTGTTTGTCACCCCTGCTAAAACATAAGCTCTATGAGGGCTGCAATTTTGTCTGTCTTATTGCCCAGAAATTTCCAGTATGAAACACAGTGTCTGGGAAAAAGTAGATACCCAATAAATACTTGTGGAAGGAAGGGACAGAGTGTGGTGAGAAGAATGGATAAAAAGAAATTCATTTTCTGATTAAGTCAGGTTTTATGCAGGAAGGCATTAAAGATCTACTCTCTGCTGTTTCTCAAAGAGAAATACTAATCTGGTTGACTAAATTTACAGACATTTTGGGGGAACCACGTTTTGTAGAGGTAGAGTTTTAAAAGAGGCCAAAAACTGATTACAGACTCTCCCTGTTCTTCCCACACAACAGGAATGATAAGGACCAGAGCTAGCTCTCTTATGTTGGAAAGCCAAGCTATCTCCTTCCCTTTAACTCATTTTCCCAAATAGAGAATAACTATTCTCCCAGCCAAGCAAATTCAAGTATATACACTCCTCTGCAAGAATCTCCAATTTGCATGCATTATTTCAGGGATCAGTAAACTATGGCCCTTGGGCCAAATTCATCCCTGTGTGTTTTTGTATGGCCTTAGAGCTAAACAGTTTTTACATTTTCAAATGACTAAAAAAAAACAATAATTTTTCATAAAACATGAAAATTATATTAAGTTCAAATTTTAGTGTCCATAAAGTTTTATTAGGAAACAGCCACATTTTCTCATTTAGGTTTTGTCTATGGCTGCTTCTTTGCTACAACAGCAAAGTCAAATCGTTTTGAGAGACCATATGGGCTGCAAAGGTAAAAATATTGAGCACGTAGCCCTTCATAGAAAAAGACTGTAGACTCCTGCATTATTGCATTTCATGATCACTACAAAATACATACATATTACTTCGGTGATGTTTTCATTCCTATTTTAGAGAAGATAAAGGTAAGACTTAAAACAGAGAGTTAATAGTACAACTTGGATTCAAACTCAACCAACTCAAAAACAAAAATGTCAATAACGATGATAAAAAAAATGTCACCTACTACTAACTGAATGCTCACAAAACGCTAGAAGCAGCACTAAGAAGTGCCCATGCATTTAATTCTTTAATTATGCAACTTTCACCATAACCCAATATAAAAGGTATTACTATTATGATCCCTGTTTTATGGACAAGGAACTGAGGCTTACAGAGGTTAAATGATTTGGCTAAAGTCTCAATTAAGACAATCAGGATTTACAGTGAGCTCTGAAAGCAACTGAACCTTGGGGTTCATCTAACCAGAAAACAGAAAGCTCACTGTAGATGCCGATCAGGTCAGATATGACAAGGAAAGGTATGAAAGATCCTCTTTCTGCTCTTCCTCATACCACAGAGCTGGCGTTCAGGTTTGAGTATGTCATGTGGCTGTGTGGAGATGATTGAAATTCAGGTCTGGAATTCAGGTGAGAGGCCTGAACTGAAGAGATTAGAAGCAGGAGTGATAAGTGCAGTTGAGCTCACTGACAGTAAGCAGAGTGACCAGAGAATCGGTTCAAATATAAAGACTCAAAGAAACATCAACATTATGAAAGAGACTCAGAGGAAATGAGTGGCTGGAGAGAGTTGAGGAAAATCAAGAGAGAACAGACTCATGGAAGCCAGGAAAAGACCAATTCTCCAGACAAGAGTGCTCAGACTGCAGGGGGTTGAGCAGGTAAGAGGAAAGAGCAAAATAGAATAAGGTAAGCTGGAGAAAAGAAAATGTTATAAAGAAGGCCAGGCGTGGTGGCTCAAACCTGTAATCCTAGCACTTTGGGAGGTCAAGGCAGGCAGATCACTTGAGATCAGAGGTTTGAGACCAGCCTGGCCAACATGGAGAAACTCCATCTCTATTAAAAATACAAAAACTCACTGGGTATGGTGGTACATACCTATAATTCCAGCTGCTCAGGAGGCCGAGGCTGAGGCAGGAGAATCACTTGAACCCAGGAGGCAGAGGTTGCAGGGAGCCAAAATTGCGCCACTGCACTTCAGCTTGGATGACAGAGCAAGACTCCATGTCCCCCGACCCCCCGCAAAAAAAAAAGAAAGAGAAAAGAAAATGTTATAAAGAAAATCATAAGGGAGAAAAAATATATTTACTATTCATTAAGTGGAAGTAGATCATCATAAAGGTCCTCATCCTCATTGTCTTCACATTGAATAGGCTAAGGTGGAGGAGGAAGAGGAGGGCTTGGTCTTGCTGTCTCAGAGATGTCAGAGGTTTCCACCAGGAAAGACAAGCACATTCATTGTAACTTTTACTGAAAAAAGTATAAGTGGACCCACACATTTCAAACCCATGTTATTCAAGAATCAAATGTATGGGTATACAGAAAAAGAAAATTGCCGTATAGAGGAAGACGTAGCTATAAAATTTATACAACTCTAAATCAGTAACATCTGACTTAAAACTAAGCCCACACCTCTCCTGTAGTGTAAATTGCATGTTGTTGTGACTATTACAGCCCTGATGCTCTGAGGTCCTTCTCACTTGCAGTCACAACTATTATACCAGGCGACTCAGGTTTCTGGAAGCAAGACCGCCAGGTAAACGTGGTGTTGTGATTTCCATGCCCCCCCCTTTACCTGGAAGTCAGTCTTCTGTCACCTCCAATATCCAGAAAGTCATAAAATCTGAAGGACTGTTTTGTTTTGTTTTCTTCAACTACATCCCTTCCAGAAAGCAGCTGCTGAAGAGTGGGTAATGACAAGAAATATCTGAGAAAACTCGAGTACTAAGGATAAGAGCCAATGTAAAGGAAGGTTTATTGCTTACTAATGACTTGAAAAAAAATACACCGGAGATACAAAAGCTCAGAAGCAAAGAAGAAACAAGGGAAAGAGACAGAAAAGAAATTAGAAAAAGATTACAAAACAAGAGAAGAAAAAAGTGGAGGAAAAAGTGAATGAAAGGGGTGGTGTAGCTACAGCAGGAGGAGCCCCGCAGCAGTGATGCTGGTGGATACTCACAGGCTTGCTTCCTGGGCACATGTGCAAGAGCTTCCCTAGAGCACATACCTAGAAGTCAAGCAGCTAGATCACAGAGTAGAGTGTGCATAAGTTCAACTTTAACTGAGTTTCCAATGTGGTGATTCCCAACAAATCCATAGTGACAAAAAGGATGTCAGTGATTGCCTGAGACTATGGGTTGGGAGAAGTGAATGGCTGCAGAGAGGTAGTGTGTGCACATTTGCGTAAATTCATTAACCTGTATATTTTAAACTAGGTGTATTTTATTGTATGTAAACTATGTTTCAATGAATTTAGTCTCAGCTGGGTGCAGTGGCTCACACCTGTTAAGCCCAGCACTTTGGGAGGCTGAGGCAGGTGGATCATTTGAGCTCACGAGGTTGAGACCAGTCTGAGTAACATGGCGAAACCCCATCTCTATAAAAAACACAAAAATTAGTCAGGCCTGGTGGTCCACGTCTGTAGTCCCAGCTACTGGGGAGGCTGAGGTGGGAGGATCACCTGAGCCCAGGAGGTCAAAGCTGCAGTGAGCCGTGATTGTGCCACTGCACTCCAGTCTGGGCAGCAGAGTGCAACACCTTGCCTCAAGTTGGGGGGGGGGGGAGAAAGAAAGAAAAGACAGAAAAAAATTATCTCATTATCTATACACACTTAATTATTGTATTTTTATAGTATACCTGGAAGGACAAGCCCCACCTACTACGTCCCCATTCCCAGCCTGGTTCTTTTTCTTTGGTCGTGCAATGGTTTTTTCTTTGGGAGTGTATTATTAACCCTTGGCTCTTCCATACAAATTTTAGAAGCAGCATATCAAATTCTGTGGAAAACTCTATTGAGCATTTGAATGGAATTGTGTTAAATCTGTAGATGAATTTAGTAATTCTGGTATTTCTGGTAGTGAGACTTCCTATGCACAGTATATCTCTCCATTTTCACAATGCTCCCTCCTCATAAAGAACTTTGATTCTTGGCTGCCTTATATTAGTGATTGCTATCAAATGTTTTCTTCTTTATTGTACTTTTTAACATTTTGAATAATTGTTCCTAGTGAATAGAAATGCAATTGATTAATGTACACTGATTTTTTAAATCTGTCAGTCTTGCTAAATTCTAATTAGTTCTAATAATTACCGTTAGATATTTAAATCTTCCAAGTAGAAAATCATATAATCTACAAATAATGATAGTTTATTTCTTCCTTTCCAATTATCATATCTTTTCTTTTTCTTGTCTTCATAAAGTGACTAGAACCTCAAGCATTATACTAAATAAATATAAGTAATGAAAGTCAGCATCCCTGTCTTGTTTCCTAACTAACTTGAAAGGAATATTTTCAATTCTCCCATCAGAAATGATGTGGAAGGCAGTGGAGGTGGCTCAATCCAGCCTATAATCCCAGCGCTTTGGCCAAGAACGGGGAGGATCGCTTGAGGCCAGGAGTTCAAGACCAGCCTGGGAAACA
>NW_016107992.1:463095-480634 GCF_001604975.1 Cebus imitator
TCAGCCTCCCAAGTAGATGGATTACAGGCATCTGCCACCATACCCAGCTAATTTTGTATTTTTAGTAGAGAAGGGGTTTCACCATGTTGGTCAGGCTGGTCTCCAACTCCTGACCTCAGGTGATCCACCCACCTGGGCCTCCCAAAGTGCTGGGATTACAGGCATGAGCCACTGCACCTGGCCTGTTTTATTTATTTCTCTCAAATAATTTGTATAAAATTGAAGTTATCTCTTCTTAAAGTGTTAGGCTGAACTCTCCTTTAAACGATCTGAGCCTGCTGTTCTCATTACGGGATGATTTGAACTACTGATTTTATTGTTTTAATACTTACAGGACTAGTTATCAATCACCATCACATTAAGGTGTGGCTTTTGGGATCCCGGCTTTATGCAGGAATTTCCTGTAAACCTGTCTGTCTAGGCTCTTGGCTGAACTTTTTTTTCCTGACCCCTAAGCAGTTATTGAGGGGGAGGGGGAGCTCAAGTTCTCTAGAGTTGAGAAAAAGTCCTCAGGAAAAATGCCAGTTTGGAGGCTGGTTTACTTCTCAGGATTCCTCCTGTTTTCAACTACTTTTTGGCCTCTGTAGAATCCTTCCTTTTGTGCCAGCTCAGCAAAGTCTGCCATATGTTGATAATGAAAGTTTCTGCAAACTTCTCAGAGACTAAAAAAATATATTCTGTGAAATCTCAAAGTGGGGCACTACTATAGAGAGTCTCCTGAATTTATTTGACCACAGAAACCTTTTCTCTCAGAGAACCTTGAGGAACAAATGTTCCATAGATTACAACTTGGGAAACACTGTGATCAATGACCTGGAAGTACTCTTCCACCTCCAACATGCTGTAATTCTGCCCCTTTGTACCTTTAGAGAAAAATCACAGGCTTCTGAGAGGAGAAAATTATTCAGTTATTCACTTTGAGGCAGTTGGATTAGTGTTGTCCATGACAGCTTTGAAATTTTAAGCATTCGGGGCACCAAAACATGATGAAGTTCACACAGGAAACATTTTTCAGCCTCTGGCAGTTAGAGAGCACATCCGGCAGCAACCATTTTTATATGAGGGCAATTCTTATAATCAAATGTTCACATTTCTGACTAAGCACAGATAATTAAACATTCATGTTTATCTCCATTTTCTCCGGAATCCCCACTGCAATGGCAGTAAGTGAATAATAAATGTGTAAACCCATATGTACAAAGAGAACGGGAGAGGAGGCAACAGAAGACAAAATAAGTAAACATCTTAGAAAATTGGAAAGCCAAAAACTAGGCACCAACTGTCAGTAGTCTAAAGAAAATAAAATCTAAACCTTCATTAAGTGTACTCATCAATACACAAGCTTATCCGGGTCTGAAAAATCCTGGGAATGCACAAGAATAAGAGGTGCGAGATATAACTAAAAGAAGGGATGCAAAATGGGGCTGACAACAGACAACTACTTACTACTACTGCCAGATCAATTTCTAGTAAGGTTGAACCAGACAGAATCTGTACCTGGAGACAATAAGAATAATTGAAGATACAAGGGAAGGATGGACATGAAAGGCGTTAAATGAATGGCCACATAGTGAATGGTGAAACCCTCAGTTCCTTTCCCTCATGTATCTTCGACAACACCAGCAGACATGATTATACTGCCCAGGCAGGAAATTGAAGGTACCTCTATAGGGATACTGAGTGGCCCATGAGAAAAGATCTATAGATACTAATATGCCACCGAAATTAATAAGCTGTGTCCCCACACAATCATCCAATGTGATTTTTTTTACTAGCTGACAAGTCAATGTGCATGTCCATTTATGACTTTTAATATGTAATAATGCTGCATGCTTAAATATAAAAAGACAATCAGGAATCATCAAACATTTCAAGAAAGCCACTGACAGGAAATAGTTTTTTAAAAAACAAAGGCAATAGAAACAATGTGGGAGTAGTAGATACAGGCTATAATTAGTATCTCCAGAAAGATAAAAGGAGATATTACATCCATGAAACAGTAGGCTATGAAAAGGAACATTCAGAAAACAAGAAAAAGCTCTAAGAAATTAAAAATATAAAATAAAATGCAGATTTTAAATTTTCTTTTTTTTAATTTTTTTATTGCATTTTAGGTTTTGGGGTACATGTGAAGAACATGCAAGATTGTTGCATAGGTACACACATGGCAGTGTGATTTGCTGCCTTCCTCCCCTTCGCCTATATCTGGCATTTCTCCCCATGCTTTTAAATTTTCTTAAATCTTCATAATTTTAAAGAGAAACATGGAAATCTTCTAAGAGGTAGACAAGGAGACAGTTATAAAATAGACAGAAAAAATGAAAACATTCACCTTGGGAAAACTGGATAAAGAGCACATGGGAACCCTATATAAAGCAAATATTATTTAAGTGTAAGACATGTAAAAAGTATAGTTATTTTTAAAAAATACTTCAGCAGTTCTCCATTGCCTATAAGTGTGCTATCCTGCTATTTAATATGGTACCCACAAGACCATGTGGCTATCAAGCATTTGACATGTTGCTAGTGTAATGTAAAATATAAGTGCAAAATTTGCATTAGATTTTATAGACTTAATATGAAAATTAAGAATGTAAAATATCTCACTGTTTTCATAGTGATTACATGTTGAAATTTTAATATTTTGGATATATTGGGTTAAATAAAATATACTATCAAAATTGAAAAAAGGAAGGAAAATGAAGTGTTCACAGAGTGAGCTCTGCCTGCATTGACCTGAAGCTTGCACTACTCACAAATCCTAGCCACACAGAACACTTTGCCAACAGTCAGTGGAGAGAAGCATAGCCAGTTTCCAATTGGGGAAGGGACTGAGCTAGACAGAATGAAGCTATGTTGGCCTGGGCTGTTAGCCAGTAGGGAGAGTGGACACATGTCATCCTTGGCTATCTTCCCGATGTGTCTAGTTTTCACACTGCTTCCTCTGATGTCTTTTCATCATAGTCAGCAGAAAACCTTTACCATACTTGTTGAAAAGGCACCCCTTTTAGAGATTATGTTCACAGAGAACAACCTCTCCCTGCGCTCCTCTCATCTCAACCCAGCTCTACTCCTGACAGTGTGATGCTCAGTGTTTTACTTTGAAGGTAATGGGGTTCTGCATCCCAATTTTTTACACCGCTGGAGGAAGGTGTCTCTGCAAGGTCAAATCCTAACATGACACTATGTCAAAAGGGCAAGAACCCAACAGGAAAAGATGGTCAAAAAGAAAATCCAAGTGGTTCTTAAACATAACAAAACACATGCAGTCTCACTGGTAACGATATAAATGCAAAATCAAACAACTTAAATAATCCTTTTTTTAATCTATCAGACTGGCAAAAATCAACTTTGACAACTCACTACATAATGAAGCTATAAAGGCATTCTAATATATTGCTGATGGGAATATATTAATAATCCACATGCTTCTATGGAGGGCAGTTTGGCAACATGTAAAACACAGTTACTACAAATGCATTTACCCTTTGATCCAACTATTCTTTTTTAGGAATTTATCCTACAGATATACTTGCAAACACGTGGAGGCAAAGGACTGAGACAAAAAGCAATTACATCAATCAGGATTTAGTTAGAAAAATGGGCACATTCAGTAAACAATACAATACTGCTGTAAAAAAGAATGATAAGGCTCTCTATATATATTGATACTGACATGACATAGTTATAGGCATGGGATCTTGCTATGCTGCCCAGGCTGGTTTTGAACTCCTGGGCTCAAGTGATCCTCCCGCCTTAGCCTCCCAAAGTGCTGAGATTACAGGCATGAGCCACCATTCCCAGCTGACACTGAAACATTTTTCAGAAATCTTCTTAAGTGAAAAAAGCAAAGTGCAGAGTAATATGTATACCATAGTACGTACATAATATTTCTGTGAAAAAATGGGTGAGGGAAAAAAATATAGTAATTGTTTGCATCTGTACAAAATGGCTTTGGGGAGGNGAATGATCATAAATTCATATTCTTTTATATAGGCAAAAAAAGATTCTAGAGTTATTCATAAGAAACTAAAAACAGTGTTTTGAAGTAACCTCACAAAAATTCTTTCCCTTACCCTCAGGAGCTTCTGTTAAATATCAGTCCTTTCCTGATTCTATTCATCCACCAACCTTCTAGGGGAAGTAAAAAACACCCTACCTCCTCAGCCGGGTGCAGTGGCTCATGCCTGTAATCCCAGCACTTTGGAAAGCCGAGGTGGGTGGATCACCTGAGATCGGGAGTTTAAGACCAGCTTGACCAACATGGAGAAACCCTGTCTCTACTTAGGAGTGGTTGCACAAGCCTGTAATCCCAGCTACTCGGAAGGCTGAGGCAGGAGAATTGATTGATCCCGGGAGGCGGAGGTTGTGGTGAGCCGAGATTGCACCATTGCACTCCAGCCTGGACAACAAGAGCAAAACTCTGTTTCAAAAATTAAAAAATAAAATAAAAAATACACTTCCCCCACTCTATGAGGCCCTTCTTTATACACCTTTATGCACTTCAACATCCTATTGATTTCCCCAACTTGTGCTGATAAACTATTTGCTAGTAGCTTCCATGGCAGCCAGATGCAGTGGCTCATGCCTGTAATCCCAATACTTTGGGAGGCTGAGACAGGAGGATCCCATGAGGCCAAAAGTTCAAGACCAGCCTGGGCAACATAGCGAGACCCTCTTCAAAAAAAAAAAAAATTGTGCAGAGCATGGTGGCATGCACCTTAATCCCAGCTCCTCCACAGGCTGAAATGGGAAGATAGCTTGAGCCCAGGAGTTTGAGGCTGCAGTGAACTATGATCACGCTACTGCACTCCAACCTGGGCAAAAATGAAAAAAATAAAAAATAAAAAACACTGAGGGGAAAAATAGCTTCCAAAGTCAGCAATTTCAGAACCTTTAAGGTAAATGGTAGGTGTTTGGAGGTTCACACATTATAAAGCTGATTAGAGGACCAGGGCGGAGAAAGAAGGAGCTGAACTTTGTGTATTTATAGATTTGCAAAGACCTTAAATTTCACAAAAATCCACATAGTAAATGAAAGATCCAATATAAGCTAATATTGCCTACTGAAATCAAGTCCACAAATCTTTAAGAACAAAACCCCACAAAGATCTGCTTTAGAGTCTGAGACTTGAGCAATTTTAACCTATGACAAAGATTTCTGTGAGATTTGAAGGACATTTATTGAAAAGAAAGTACAGCATTCGCTTTTGTAACTTTTTCCCCAAGCTCCACCTTTCCGCCAACAGCCAGCTCCTTTCTAAGGACTGAACTTCACCCTTGGATACACTCTTACTATTAGAGGAAAAAGGCAGTGCTAACATCCAACCAGGAGTGAGTTAAATATGTATGCTTTTGAAAGAGGTGAAGATTGAGCAGGAACAAAAGAAGATGAAGCTTGCCGAAGTGAAGAACCAGGCAGGAAAGCCTCACTGGGGCCGCTGCTTCTTTTGTTGCAGATGATGGCATTGGTGAAAAACAATAAACTGGGACCACTGAAGCCTTTGAAATCTCTGCACAGCCAAAGCTCTGCAAGTACATCATGGCAGCCTTTTCTGAGTGAGAGCCTCTGCCAGGCTAGGCAAAGTGGGTACCTGACACATTGGAATGCATGTACTTCTTTCTCAGCAAAGGCTATTAAATGCTGGGTTGATTTTTTGTTTGTTCTTTCAAAGGGAGTGAAGAATAAAGACTGTTTATAAAAAAGGCTGGCGCTTTGAAGGAAGGAGAAAAAATACCTGCTGACAGACATGAAAACATACAAGTTCACAGACTTTCAATCATTCTTAGCACCTCCTGTACATCATGAGCCACATTTCATTTTCTTATCTCTAGATACAAATGGCATTCACCATATTTCTTCAGCACATTAAATATCTCTCTGACCCCTGCCATCCAGAAACACAAATACACATGTTCAATTGCTAGGCAACGTTCTTACCTTCTACTCTGCTGCTTTACTTAGCACTTCTTACCTATGAGACCGTATTTTCACATCAAATGTGAGATCCAAAGCACTCTTCCCAGTAGGCAGAGCGGGAGGCAAAAGTTTTGGCTAATGTCCATCTAAACAAGTGCTTTTCCAGTCCTGGTTTTGATAACAAACCACAGTATTTTCCTATATCTTAAGGTGATCTTGCAAAGTCTCAATGAAAATCCACTCTATGTTTTGAAAGCTTTATAACATTGTGAGAAAAACTGGACAAGTGGTTATAACTTCATTGAAAACATCAGTTAGCAGGGTAAAAAGGCAAGGCAGCCACAGCTAGCAAAATATCAGGAAGCATTTCATTTATTCTTTCATTTGGCATACATATATTACACTCCTGCTGTGTTGCAAGTACACTGACAAGTGCAGGGTACAGTACTTGCTCTCAAAAGGATGAAAGTCTGATAAGTCGAGACAGATACATAAACAGATGAACACAGTAGAGCGTAATGATGGAAGTCTACCCCAGGTATCAAGGAGGCTGAGGAAATAAGAGGTGATCTTTAAGGAATGCATAGGTATTAACCAACTGAATGAAGGTGGGATGAGGGGATGTGGCTATCAAGGGTGTATTTCAAGCGGAGGTAATGACACAAGCAAAGGCACAAAAACATGAAACAGCCTGAGATTTCCAGAGAAGAAGAAACAATTCTATATGGCTAAAGAACAAGCTCTATGTGAGGCATGAAATAGGTAGGTGTGGTAAATTGTTTTAGTGATTGGCCCCCAATTTGTCCACAGATCTCTATATGCATACTACCCCTTTGCAACTCTGCCACCCCACCACCAAAAGGTAGACTGTTACCCTACCCTTTCAGTCTGGACTTAGTCATTTGACTTATTGTAGCCAATGTGACCATAGCAATTGTGAGGCTCAAAAACATTAGCAACTGAGGGTTGCCCTCTTTTGCTGCTGGTAACCCTGCAACCTTCACCTTGTGAACAAGGAATAGAATAAACATCCATGAATAGTCTCAGTTAACCAGAAATGTATCAGTGATTGAAAATGGGCTCTTCCCTAAGTTCAAAGAAGCAAACTGTATTTCATATGATATAACTGGTAAGCACTGTTTGCTTTGGGGAAAGTCACTTCCCCATACAAAGATGCAGCAGAGTGTTGTGGTTAAGGATGCAGACTCTGGAATCTGATTGACCTGGGTTCCAAATCTGACTCCACCCCTTAGATGATGTATACGTTTGGGCAAGTTATTAATTTCCATGAGCAGTGGTTTCCTTGTCTGTATAACGAAGATAATAATGGTATCTCATAGGATTGTATAAGGGTGAGTGAGTTTTGTTACTATTTTACTTTCTCCTTCTGAAACACCAGCAGTAGCATTCACTGTAAGCAAGGCATTTGACCGAAAAACTCTTTCTGCTCAGATTTCACATTCCTCTAAATAATGTTAATAGAGGATCCTAATGCACCATTCAACACACAAAATGTGTTATAAATGAATCATTAAATAGCTGAGGTGCAGTGGCTATAGGAAGTCGCTAATGAAGCTAGGTCAGGGACCTAGGGATATTTGTCACTATTTCTTTTTCTACTTAGCCACCTGGTCTCCTTGACGTGAGAGGAGGAGAATAACTATTCAGTTCCTCCAAGGCATTCAGCTGCTTAAAGGAATCCATTACCAAAGTGTGTCACCTCAACTGAAATATTCCCAGCAGCATTTATAAGTGTCATACTCATCTTATTCCACTGCAAGCAAACTCAATCCCTAGGCTGTTATTTGACACACGCTTCCAGAATGCCTTTCCTCTCTTCCCTACTGTTAATGTCTTACCAAATTTGCTTTACAGCCAGGCAGAGCACCTCCCTGCTTTTCTCAAAGATTGATTTCCCCTTATAGAACTCCAAAGCATCCCCTGCTTCAATGCAGTTCACTGGGGAATGCCTCCAAGAAGACATTCTAAGCTGTCTCATGACCAAGCAGCCAAGATTTTATCATCAAGCTGCCATATAAAATTGCAAAACTATCATAACACATCTCAGGAACGGTACTTATTAGTCAGTCAAGAAGACTGACATATTTTGGCAATCCTGTAAAAATGATTAGCATGTCTGTAAGTTCTAAAGAATCACAAAATCCTGACTCATTTTATCTCAACTAAGATGAAGCATGGCAGCACAGATTCCACAAAGAATAACTGCAGTTACCTAGATGTCAACCTTTCTATAAACACCAGCGTGCCCAAGGTGAAAGCGATTTACAAAACTTTTCTGACTAACAGCCCTCTTGCCTCCAACTTGCAAAGCTCCAGGACCCCACTTGCCTCCCATTTCCCCACCAGCCACATTATGATCCTTCATGGCCAAGGAACTGAGCTACTGCTGTCTCTGGCAGTAACAGTGGATCCCCCAGTTAGGCTTCTTCTTCCAAGACTGAAGTTTAATTGGTTTCAATATTCTTTCTCACTTTTCTCAAACCTCACTGGAGTCATCCTGAGGAACCTCATTAAGTTAGTTGGCGAAAGGAAAAGAGCTACATTGGCTTCAGACAAGTCCTCAAGGATAAGTGTTCAACAGTGCCCCAGTTCTCCCAGACCACCTAGCTGGCCAAGCAAGCAGTTGTGATTGAAAAGCCAAGAGGACAGACCAGATAATTCCAAAAATAGGGAAGATGGCCCACAGTTTGTTTCTAGGAGAGGCAAATGGATGACTAATAGATGAAGATTGGTTTCCCCACCAGCACACATGAGAAAAACATGGTCACAAGCCAGCTCTCCACTCAGAAGCCATAATTTTTTTGCTCCATTTCATGAAAATGCAGAGCTGCTTAAGTTGATAGCAATGTGTAGGGAGGTAAAATCATCCATATAAACTTTACGGAGTTAATAGGGAAGAAGGGGGGTAGAGAAACAAAAATAAACCAAGCTTGCAGCACATTCAGTATTAATCATTAGGTCCGCTGGCTCTCTGACCCGCATCCTCATAATTTTTCAGCTGCTTATTGCACCAGAAATTACGTAGACTCTGTCACAAGATTATCATTTACTTTAACTGCTCTATAGATAACAACTTGAACATTCTGAAATGTTAAGTTTTCCATTCGATATATTCTTTCACGTCCTGAATACGAGTGAAACTACTGAGATCAGCTGGTCTGAAGGACCCCACGAGAAGCCAACTCACCAAAGAATGCAGCTTCCACATCCTGGTGACTTCATCCCCCTTACCCTGATCAATCTATGAACTCAATTTTCCACCCCTTTGCCCTCCACAATCCTCTGAAAAACCCCAACCCAGCACTCCTTGGGGAGATGGACTTGAGTATCTCCTCTCACCTCCTCACTCGGCTGCCCGGCAGTCATTATACTCTTTCTCTGCTGCAAGCACTACTGTTTCATTGTAGTTATCTGTGACTGCACAGTGGGTATACGAATCTGTTGGTCCTGTAACAGAGGCAACATGGCAAGTACTGTATTTTTCTATTTGATGATTCAATTAGCTAGAAAAACCACGACTAGGAAAGTCAACAAAAGTAAGAATTTTTGTGTGTTACCACCTAAGGACAGACTTACTTGCACACCCTTGTCGCCATCTAATTGAAATCACTACCTGACATCCTTCCCACCCTCACACCAGGTTGCACAACCCAGCAGACATAAAAAGCAGAGCTCAAGGGTCACATACCCTAAGGACTGGTAAGCACCAACCCTACACTTTTGTTTCTACTGCCTCTTTGACTTCTCAGACCCTCAATCCTGATTGCCCATTTGACTCTATTGTGCCTTCTTTGTCTCCACCTTAGCAACTGGCCACTCAGAATTTGACCTCTTTTTTGATGGCCTATAAAGCTGCTATGTGTCAACTACTAAGTTAAATTCTTTAAAATTACCTCATTTAATTATCATTTAATTAACTGTCTGATGTTATTACTCTTATTTTTATAAATGAAGAAACCAAGGCCCAGAAGACTTGGGTACTTGTTCAAGACTGATGGTATCAGCCCAATTGTTCCCACTCTGCTAAATTCTTACTCTGTGCCCTCTTCAAAAAAAAGAAAAAAAAAAAGTTATTGAGATTTAATTCACATATCATAAAATTCACCTGAAGTATATAATTTAGTAGTTTGAATTTTTTTGAGACTGGATCTCACTCTGTCACCCAGGCTGGAGTACAGTGGCGCAATCACACTTCACAACAGCCTCCGCCTCCTCAGTTTCCCAAGTAGCTGGAACTACAAGTGTAAGCCACCACACCTGGTTAATTGTTTTAAATTATTTGTAGAGATAGGGGTCTCATGATGTTGCTCAGCCTGGTCTCAACTCCTGGCCTCAGGCAGTCCTCCCTCATGAAGTGCCGTGATTACAGTTGTGTGTCACTGCACCTAGCCAGTAGATTCTCCTATATTTACAAAGACATGAAACCATTTGCCCAATCTAAGTTTAAAATATTTTCCTCCCCCCAAAATGGAATACATGTAGACAGTCACTTCCCATCCTCACCATGCCCTGCCCTAAATCCAGGCAACCATTTAATTATTACAACAAATCTTAGGTGATTAGAAATCTACTTTCTGTCTCTGTAGATTTTCTCATCCTGGATAGTGCATATAAATGGAGTCATACAATATCTAGTCTTTTGTGATGGGCTCTTTCATGTAGCATAGTGTATTCATGGTTCATCCAGATTTATGGACGTACTCACTCCACCATTCGAGAAGTCATGTCTCCCTATCCACTCTTATAACCAACTCTATCTTGTTGAGACTTATACCCTGGTATGACAGAGATCAATAAGAATCTTGATATTTATTTGCATACAATGGAGCTTATTATAATTACTACCTTACAAATTAATCCTGTCTCACCAAGTTATTACTATATAGAGTGTAATAATGAATATTAATGTCCCCCAAAATATATCCAAATCCACCTGGCCAATGGAATTCTATCCTTTAAAGTAATCATTAATATTTCCTCCACCATTGATGATTATTTACTTCAGAATTTGGCTTTCCCCATTTTCATGTTATCTCCAAAGGCAATCAAACCCAATCTTTGTATTTCCCTAATCGAATAAGGAAATTTTTTAATGCCTCCAATTTTCAAATAAGATGAAGGGATATAGTAATGCAAGTTACTTTTTTTCTTCATAGCAATGAAATTGTCCCCATTTCAACAAATCAAGCCACAAGTTTGTGTGTGTGAGTGTGCGTGCATGTGTGTGTGTGCACGCATGTGTGTGTGTGTGTGTGTGTGTGTGTGTGTGTGTGTGTGTGTCTGACACTGCGTGGGTTTGTCTGGGAATGCTAACAACCAAGTTAGAGAATCTCATTACATAGAGTTTTCTGGCTACGTTTTGTGCTTTAAAATTAGGTCTCTGCTTGAAATCACAGCCCATCCTTGGCTCTTTTCAGTTCTGAGGTCTCTTCTGACTAGTGAAGTGTTGACATATTGCTGTTCACTTGGGAGACTCCGGGTTCTTCCCTAAGAGTAATAAAATTCGAGCAGAGTGCTTTTGCCAAGATAAAAGCCCAAAGTGACCTAGGAGGATATGTGCAACTGTGAACATGTGAAGAACACTGGGGGCTAAATGTTGAAAGGGCCTCTCCAGTCTTTTTGTACTGCTTTCTCTTTACTGCGTTTGCAGTTGTCAAATTCCCCAATCAGGTCAGATAATGAACCAATTGATCCTCAACGTGAAGATGCAGGTTCCACACTCAAGCTCTCTGTCCCAGTCTACAGACAACAGAAAGGGCACTTTCAACATTGAGTTCTGAGTACATACTTTTTAAAAATTCAGACAAATGATGGTCCATATTATGTTCCCAAATGGTTAAGACCAAACATAAAGATGTCACTTCCTTGCTCTCTTTGTTCCATAAATGTACCATAATTCCAATCAAAAGCACAATTAGATTTTACTTTGGGAGTCGACAAAATAATTTTAAAGGTCATATGGGCAATAAACAGAAAAGAGTAGCTAAAGTATGATAATTCAGGAAGAATATACACAATCAGATATAATTGTAACTTTGTAATATGTATAATAAAAAAACACTATTGCTAGGACAGCTCACGGCAAGAGAGTAACAAGTCCAGAAAAAAATATAGATTTACATGACAGTTCAATATACAATATGCATATTATTTTAGTATGGCAGAGGAATTGACAAATTATTCAATAAACACTGGAGTAATAAACATTGGACTAAGTGGCACAAAATTTGAAAACAAAAAAACTTAGACCCTCTATCACAATATTTGTCAACTAAATTCCATATGAAGTAGAAAGATAGGCCAGGCATGGTTACTCATGCCTGTAATCCCAGCACTTTGAGAGGCTGAGGTAGGAGGATCACTTGAATCCAGGAGTTCGAGACCAGCCTGGGCAACAAAGCAAGACCCTTTCTCTACAAAATATTTATTTTAACTTAGTTCGATGTGGTGATATCTGAGGTGAGAAGATTGATTGAACCCATGAGCCCAAGAGTTTGAGGCTACCTTGAGCTATGATCATCCCACTGCAGTCCAGCCTGGGCAACAGAATGAGACCCTGTCTCTAAGAAAAAAACACAAAGTAAAATTAACTAAAATAAAAATAAAAAAGCAGAAAGGTAAAAATTTTCCAATAAAAAGATTTTTAAAAAAGAAACTATGAGTGACTGATCAGAGGTGGGGGAGAATCCTTTATTCTAAGAATGAAAGTTAAAAAAGCAACCATAATGAAAAGTTACAGATTTGACTACATCAAAATGTGTATAAAAATGCCATGAATAAAAAACAAAGGAAAATAACTGAGAAAAATGCAACATAAATGACAGACAAATAGAAATATATCTTTACTATATAAAGACTTTCAAAAATCAATAATAAAAAGTATGTCAATAAAAATTTTGTAAAGAATGGACATAGGAAATTCATAAAAGATCTGAATAATGGATAGACATAAGTAAAGATGATAAAATTCACTAGTGGTCAAATAAATTAGAACAAATGAGATACCAGTTTTATCTATAAAATTTGCAAAGATGTGGAAAAAGAAGCAGCCCCCTTTTAACATTTAGAACAAGTGGAAGTAAAAATGAAATATTTCTGAAGGACAATTTAGGAAATTCCATTAAAAGTTTTAAAAATATACATTCCCCTTGTTCTAGAAATATCACTTCTAAGAATTTATCCAATGGAAAATGAGTACGGTACTCAAATATTTATGTGAGGGCATGATTAGCACAGCATTACATATAATAGCAAAACAAGTGGTGGAAAATGAATGTCTAACAATGTAAGTGGAGCAAATAGTTTGCACATAAGAGTAGGAAAATACTGTACAGGTATTAAAATTATTTTGTAAAAGAGGCTGGGCGCAGTGGCTCATGCCTGTAGTCCCAGCACTTTGGGAGGCCAAAACAGAAGAATCGCTTGAGCTCAGGAGTTCAAGACCAGCCTGGGCAACATGACAAAACCCCATCACTACAAAAAATACAAAAAAGTAGCTGGACATGGTGGTGTGCCTGTGATCCCAGCTGTCTGGAGAGCTGAGGTGGCAGGATCGCTTTAGCCTGAGAGGCAAAGGTTGTAGTGAGCCAAGACTGCACACTGCATTCCAGGCTGAGTGACAGAGTGAGGCCCTGTCTGCAAAAAAAAGAAAGAAATATTATTTTGTAAAAGAATAATTAACAGATAACCTGGAAAGGTGGTCACCATATAATGTAATTATGTGAAAAAAAACAGTTAGAAATCACATTATTTAATATAATCCCAATTTTGTAAAATGCATACTTATGTGGGGATGTGTACAGATGTATGTGTATGGATGTATGTAGAAAAGGTTAGAAAGAAAATTCAGAAATGTTAACCATATTATCTCTGAGTATCAAGATTATTGGTAATTTTAATTTTCATAGTTGTACTTTTCTGTACTTTCCACATTTTAAAAATGAACATGTGTTACTTTGAACAAGAAAAAACACAATAAATGTTATTTTAAAAATTGAGTCCTTTGGATTTTGGCTCTTTTTTTTTTCGTGATTAAAAAAAATTTTCACACGCCCATACACAGAGACAGAAGCCTCAGGGTGTACATGTCAACTTTCGAAAATCTTTAAAGAAAAAAGTGCCATTTCAAGATAAAGCGCTATTCATCCCATCACTTCTCTTCAAACCTCACAGAAAACACATATTCTTCCTTAAAACCTCCCATCTCTCCTCACACCGTCTAACCCCATCCCTACCCCAAGAACAAATTGCAGGTGAAAGGCTGCAGCCCACAGCATGGCCAGCAGGCCTTGCATAACCCCACCCGGCCTCCCATCACTCTCCCCTCACACCTCACCTCATTCATCAATCCGTAGTAACACTGAACTGATGAATATACCATGTTTCCTCACATTCTCATGCCTTTGCTCACGTTATTCTCTTTTTGAGGAACACCCTTCCCTCATCTTTTCACCCAAATCACCTCAACTTCAAGACTTCATACATGTATCATTTCTTTTAGAACCCCTACTCCAAATCCCAAGACTGATTTGGGTGCTTCTAGTGAGCTCTAGAATGACCTTACATACACCTCCAAGTCCACACTATACTTTAAAAAACTATATGTACCAGTCTTTCCTTGTGAGACTATAAATTCTCAAAGGGTGTCATGATGTCTTACATACCTTTGTATTCCCAGAACATAGCAACAGTGCTGAGCTTACAGTACAGACTCAAGAACTGTTTATAAAATTGAGGAGTGTGCCCCCACCACTTAGACAGGTGTCCTCTTTGAACACAAGCCCCACATCAATCTCATGAAATTAGATAGATTCCTGCTACTCCATGAACCTTCTCTAAAATGAGTAAGATCCACAAACTATTGTCTTGCTGTATATAACACTGGCCAGTTCCTCTGAGAGAATTTTAACCAGCCCGGGCTTCTGCACCTTAAGAAAAGTTGGAGAGCTACAGAGAAGTCATAGAAATGATCAAAAGAGTTTTTTTTTAAGCACCCCAAGGAAAATTTTAAAATTATAAAAGATATGGGGACTTCTAATCTGTAATCTCTTCGCCAATCTTCCTGCCTGGTAGGAAAGAAGTAAGCCACAAGAAGTGAGTATAAAATGTCCTTGGGCAGACATGAAGTCTTGGCATTTGAAGAGCTGCTGGAGGAAAGTTTATCCTTATTTAGTTTTTTAGGACCTTCAGGCTACCGCGATCTACCAAGATGTCTAGCTGCAAGCCCTCAGCATCCAAAAGCAAAAATGTTATGAGATAGGAGATGAATTAAGAAATAAACTGGAATTAGGAAATGAACTTGGTAAACATTGTGATGTGTAAAGCATTGTCTTATAATTATTACAACAAATACTTGTAAAAACACTTTAACTTAATGTAAAGATTTTCTTCATTGGAAAGAAAACAGCATGAAGTTAACACCTGGGTCTCACTAATATGCATGACAACCTGTTTCCAAGATAAACAACAGCATTAGTTAAAATCATTTAATATAAAAGCCATCACACAGAGACATAAGCCATCCGATTCATGCTGAGTTTTTAATTTAAATTTAGTCCATAATTGGGTTGTATAAGCAGAACATCAAAAAAATTAAACATTTCAGTCTACATTAATTTTGGTTGGAAATTATGGAACTGTAAGTAACATTTAGTTGTGCAATGGAGAAGTAGCCGCAGTTTAGGGGTGAGGAAAAGCTTATGTCCATAGCTAACTCATGATATCTCAGCCCAGGAGCACAATGTGTGGAACCTCAAAGCGTTAAAACATCCAGCCAATCCCTTGTGAGTCAATCACACCATGACTAATGTAAATGGGGTTGAACATGACAAAATCTGGCTCTGATTCATCATTTAACACATTTCCCCTTATGTAACAGGCTGCCTCTAGCTGGTTAGCTCAGCATTGTGTTAGTGAGGCCAATAATAGCAATAATAGTTTTTGATTAAACAGCACACTCTTCCTCACCCTTCTTCAGCTCTGCTCTGTGTAGAAGGAGGCAGGACTTGACCTCTCCAAGCTGCCTTTCCCAGGTTCCCTTGTGTGTTAGTTTCTAACTAGGTTCAGCCAGTGAGAGATATTGGAGGGCAACTAAAATCAGGAACAAGTATTTCTCTCTCTCCCTCTCCTCCGAGGGTGGCATCTCCTATAGCAGTTAAATGTTCCATGTGAGTTCGGTTCCTGACAGACATTCTCACTAAGGTTCTAGCTTACCTCGCATGACCAGGCCTCCGGGTTCTGATAAAACCATCCCATGCCACTGCCCTTCAGAGCCTTAGCTCTGCTGTTGCAAATCTATGGGTTACCCTGCCATCCCATTTGGTTTCTCAGCTCCTTTATTACCAGCTCCCTGAATTAAATTCTCTGTATTGTCAACCAATGAAGTGATTTCTATTTCTAAACCTTCACTGATGCAAAGCTACCGTGTGTTAGGCACTACACAAAGTGCTTTGCATACATTATCTGACTGAATCCTCACTATTTGCCCTAAAATACAGCCCACTATTATTATCCCCATTTTACAGATGAGTAAACTGAGGCACAGAAAGGTCAAGTAATTTGCCCAAAATCATACAGCAAGTAAGTGATGGGTTTGAACCCAGATCCATCTTTATATTCCATACGAAACCTCTACACAACGCTATATTGAACTAGACAATCTCAAAGGTTGCTTGCAGCTTTGGCGGTCTATGAAACCAGTCTTCATGCATTTATGCATTCTATGAATAGTTACTGAGTATCTACTCTGTGCTAATCACTGTTTCTAGGCTCTAGGGACACATAAGTGAGTAAAAAAAAGCCCCAAATTGTTTCCCTTTATTGACCTTCGATTCTAGTGTATGGAGACAGACAATGAACAAATAATTAATACCTTAAATATGTCTGCTGCTGGTCAAGTACTGTGGAGAAAAAAAGAGTCCAGAGGAAGGATAAGGAGCATCATGGCAGCGGGGGGACGGCAAGAGTTGAAATTTTAATTTTCATAAAACTGATTGTCCTATCTGCATTTCCCCTTTCATGGACACAGTAGATAAATGACTGGTACAAATGGATGGTGGAAACATTTCTTCCTAAAGATCCAATTGAATTAAATTAAATTCAACAAATATTTACTAGAATCTTCTACAGTAAATATTCTCTTAACTAATTCTCCACTTAATGAATTGTAAAACCTACTGACTAATGTGGGAAGTGCACTAAACCTTTCCTTTTGGTAGGCTAATCTCCAGTTTTTCCATTTGCATCTGCTCCCATGCACAGCGCTCTGGGTTTACCAAAAGTCATTTGCATTTGTTTCCAAAACCTGCTTCTGCCAATTCTACTTGCCAGTTGGTTGTGTAGTTTAATAAAATGTTATGCAAATTTTTAAAGTGTTCGTGAGAAAAGAGTTGTTTCTATGAAAAAATTACATGAAAAGATTTGGAAAGACTAGTTAAAGGAGAGTCACTTAAAAACTATTGTTCAATTAATTATATGTGAAACAACTACAAAAAATTAAGGAGAAACCCGGTGAGGTGGTTCATGCCTGTAATCCCACCATGTTGGGAGACTGAGGCAGGCAGATGTCTTCAGCCCAGGATTTTGAGACCAGTCTGAACA
>NW_016107992.1:480644-482009 GCF_001604975.1 Cebus imitator
AAAAAAACAGCCAATTAGCCAGGTGTGGTGGCATGTACCCATAGTCCCAGCTACACAGGAGGCTGAGGTGAAAGGACTGCTTAAGCCTAGGAAGTGAAAGCTACAGTGAGCCAAGATCACACCACTGTACTCCAGCCTGGGCAACAGAGTGAGACCCAGTCTCAAAAAACAAAAAAAATTAAGGAGAGAATTATTACTCATTACTTTGCAATTATCTTTAGGAACTCACTATACTTTAAAGACACTACCCTGAAAATCAGCTGATGCCCTGTAGGTGTGGTTTCTGCACACACACACACACACACACACACACAGAAAGAGAGAGAAATTATAAAACTCTATTCAATGGGCTCAACTTCAAAGAAGAGGCAGCCTTGGTCAGTCCTAAGTCCAAAGATCGGTTAATAAATGAACATTTATATATATTGAGAAAAATATAATGCTTAAAGTATCATGTTTAATTAATATTTTCCTTAATCTGACTTTTTCAATTAATTCAGTAAAAAGAATCACTTGAGATAAGAGGATTTCTAGGCTGGGCACAGTGGCTTATGCCTGTAATTCCAGCACTTTGGTAGGCTGACGCAGATGGATCACCTTAAGTCAGGAGTTGGAGACCAGCCTGGTCAACATGGTGAAACCCTGTCTCTACTAAAAATACAAAAAATTAGCCGGGCGTGGTGGCATGTGCCTGTAATCCCAGCTACTCAGGAGGCTAAGGCAGGAAAATCACTTTAACCCGGGAGGCAGAGGTTGCAGTGAACCCAGATCGTGCCACTGCACTTCAGCCTGGGCAACAAGAGTGAAACTTTATCTCAAAAAATAAATAAATAAATAGAACTGGCTAGCTATGTGCAGAAAGCTGAAACTGGATCCCTTCCTTACACTTTATACAAAAATTAACTCCAGATAGATTAAAGATTTTAACATATGACCTAACACCACAAAAACCCTAGAAGAAAACCTAGGCAACACCATTCAGGACATAGGCATAGGCAACGACTTCATGACTAAAACACCGAAAGCATTGGCAACAAAAGCCAAAATAGACAAATGGGATCTAATTAAACTTAAGAGCTTCTGCACAGCAAAAGAAACTATCATTAGAGTGAACCAGGAAACCAACAGAATGGGAAAAAATTTTTGCAAGGTACCCATCTGACAAAGGGCTAATAACCAGAATCTGCAAAGAACTAAAACAAATTTACAAGAAAAAGCAAACAACCCCATCAAAAAGTGGGCAAAGGATATGAACAGGCACTTAACATTCATGCAGCCAACAAACATATGAAAAAATGCTCATCATCACTGGTCATTAGAGAAATGCAAATCAAAACCACATTGAGATACCATCTCACACCAGTT
>NW_016107992.1:482224-488811 GCF_001604975.1 Cebus imitator
CAGCACTGTTTACAATAGCAAAGACTTGGAACCAACCTAAATGTCCATCAATGATAGACTGAATAAAGAAAATGTGGCACATATACCCCATGGAATACTATGCAGCCATAAAAAAGGATGAGTTCCTGTCCTTTGCAGGGACATGGATGAATCTGGAAACCATCATTCTCAGCAAACTGACACAAGAACAGAAAACTAAACAGCGCATGTTCTCACTCATAAGTGGGTGTTAAACAATGAAAGTACATGGACACAGAGAGGGGAACATCACTCACTGGGGTCTGTTGGGGCATGGGGGGCTAGGGGAAGGATAGCAGTGGGTGGGGAGATTGAGGATGGATAAAATTAGAAGAAATAGCTAATGTAGGTGACAGGGGGATGGAGGCAGAAAACTACCATGGCATGTGTATACATATGTAACAATCCTGCAAGATCTGCACATGTACCCCAGAACTTAAAGTATAATAAAAAATAAAAATTTTAAAATAGCTTAAAAAAAGAAAAGAAATAAAAAATAAGAGGGCTTCTGTGTACATTCAAAATACTGCTATAAATTTCCGATAATATAGAGAAGATACCAAGGAGTTGACAAAATCCTTAAGTTTGGAAATAGCTAGAATATGGATAAAATAAGCCATGCCTTGTTTACCTTAAAATAAGTTATTATTTGCCTTAAAGTGTTTCAGAAGTGCTTAACTTACTAGGAAACTAGCCAAAAGTTTGTACATACATTAATAGACAGACATATCCCACGTAATATAACTCCCATCATTGATTGGTACAGGGTGGCAGTGAAAGGGCAAGGCAGTTACTTCTCTACATTATAACCATGCAAAAAGTGCTTTGTTCTCCTGCTTAAAAACCTTTAGTGTCACCCTATTGACTGAAAAATCAAGGTCTGATTCCTTATCTTAGTACTCACAATCTGCCACAAGTTGGCCACGACCTAACTTGCCAGTTTCATTTTAGCCTATTTGCAAATGCCTCAAATGAGCTGCATTACTTACTCTTTGAATATGCTATGTGCCTACCTGCAGGCTTTGTGCTTTTGCTTAAGTTGACCCCACTCCCTGCTGACTTTTGAAGGTGATTTCCCTGCTCCTCCTGAGCCCTGCTCCTTCTTCCTCTGGCCCCTTAACTATTACCACCTGTAGAAATTGTATTCATCTTTAAGTGCTCCCTTTTCAAAAACCACTTCTTTATAAAACCTTTTTGAATTATCCTTGACCACAAAATGGGTATGGCTTCAGCCACCTCAGAATTAACTGACCAAGTGTTTTCTCTTCTTTTGTGGTTAGGGTGATCACGTCATTTAGTGCTCAAACCCAGACACACTCTTGAGAGTAAAAGGGTATGCCAGTAATAATTACACCATAACAACAGGCATAAACCACATCTGTCCCAGGCACACCCAGGACTGATGAACACACTGACTGTCTTGCCCTTTCACTCCCATCCTGTACCAATCAATGACAAGAGTTACATCACATGATTTATGTCTATCTATAGACACAAACTTTGTGCCATTTACTCACTAATGTTAGTTAGGCACTTCTGAGATATTTTAAGGCAGTGGTTAAATGTTCAGTTCCTCAATTATGACTGCCTGAGTTCAATTCTTTATCTCTACCACTACCTGTGTTCTTTGCCTTGGACTAGTTACTTAAGGGTACTCTATGCATATGCATACGAGTTGTGGAGTCAAATAAAATCACCAATCTCTACTTGTGTGACCTGGGTCAAGAAATGTAACCTCTCTGAGGTTAAATTATATCATTAATATAGGTTGGTGCAAAAGCAATTGCAATTTTCCCTTTTAATGGCAAAACATAAATTACTTTAGCACCAACCTAACAGTATCCCATATCATATGGTTTTTGTGTGTACTGCATGAAAAAGTGCTTAGAATATAGTACGTGCTCAACAAATAGTTGATACAATTTATATACGGATAGATTTTAGTGGATTTTTCAGACTGACAGAAATGACACTATTTCTTTCTTTTTTTAATTTGAGACAGTCTGACTCTGGCTCCCAGGCTGCAGGAGTGGCAAAATCTTGGCTCACTACAACATCCACCTCCTAGACTCAAGAGATCCTCCTGCCTCAGCCTTCCGAGTAGCTGGGACTACAGATGTGCATCACTATGCACAGCTAATTTTTCTATTTTTGTAGAGACAGGGTTACACCGTATTGCCCAAGCTGGTCTTGAATTCCTGCACTCAAGCAATCTGCCCGCTTCCCAAAGTGCTGGGATTACAGGTGTGAGCCACCGTGCCCAGCAAATAACACGATTTCTAACACTGTTTCTGTGAGAAAATGTTTTCAGAATCTCAAGAGAGAGCAGAAGACATCTTACCAAAAAACTTCTGAAACACTTCTTACTCATTCACTCATTGAAAGTTGAAGCCAGAACAAAAATCTACTACTATCCTGACATGCTTCAGGCCGAACAAAGAATATATTTTGCTTCTGTGTCTTTGGCAAGCTCACCATGTCTATGATTCATTAGTGTCACAGGAGCTACTGAAATATTTTGGTTTCTATCTCAGTTGAAAGAAATATTGTCATTTCTCCAGTGCAAAACATGAAATGCATTCTGATAGTTCTTTTAAAAATCCTGTTCTGATTAGAATTAGCATATCTATTAGTAACCATCAGTGGTGACATACTTGGCTGAAACAAATATATTCATGAGCCACATAATTCTATGTTGGAGCTTTAATGTAACTTCATCCTCAAAGCCCATTCCAGGTGAGCATCTTACAGGTGTCTGGGTACTGCTGAGGACTCAGCAGGACTATTCCCTCGCTCCCACAGAGCTCTCATTTCTATCTAGTACTCAAAAATATGGGCCTAGTTGGCCCACATGGCATGCTGGTGAGAGACCGCCAACCTCCTCAGGTTACGCGGTCCTTAAATCATATTAGAACCACTGCTGCTATGAGACACTTGTGCAAACACTCCAGGCATTTCTGGAGTTACAGGCTGGTGACCAGGTGTTTCCACATGCACACCTTGGATTTAGCAAAGCCAATATACCACATTTATTTCTCTACCCAGAAACACAGGAGGAGAAAGAGTGAAGGGAAAGAAAAATGGTGCTTGCCAGTGAACAAGATAATATATTTTAACAGAAACTGCATGGCCTCTAGAATTCCAGATACATGTGTCTGAATGGCAACTCCATCACTTACTTGCTATGTTATCTTGAGCAATTAACCTCACCTTCTGGAGTCCTCAGTTTTCCCATCTGGAAAACAGGATAATAATAGTACCTCATAGGCTTGTTGTGAGGATTAAATTTAAAAGGGAGAAAAACACACACAAAGCATAGCACATAGTAGGCACTGAATAAATATTAGTTTTTCTCCATGATTTGTAGGTTTCTACGGTTTCTATGTCAAGCGTTAGCATTTGCCAGACGATTCTGTGTCTGTATAGTCCCTCCAGTACTGGGCAATGTAGAGTGGGGAATGGATTTTTTAGCATATAAACTATCTGTGTTTATTTTGTTTTTCAGCAAAATATTGACCTTAAAAAGATAGGGACGAATCTTGATGTTCCCTTGAAAAGAGTTTTCTGTCTATCTGTTTCCAGTCCTACACAACACATCACTTTTCTAGGTCAGATTGAAGCTAGAATAACAGACATCTCAGGCTGATCATCCATTTTGAAATCACACAATTCTATCTTGACCTAATGAGATCTTTATCTTCTCAGAGAGAAAAAAATAATTACTTACATTGCACAGACAGAAATGATGTGTGAATGGCCACTGCTATCTCCTTTTTTAACTGGTTTGCAACACTGCCCCTTCTTCCAATCTGCTCTTCTTATCCAACCCAAATACCTGTCCTTGCCTACTATCATCATCCTATGAAGATGTAAGCAGTCAGTGGACTGTATCCAAACCATTCATCCTGGTACTGCTGCCTTTCAGCAACAGTCATCAATCACTCCTAAACAAATGTTTATAAGGTTACTGACCACTTAATATGGATTCAGAGTTGCCCAGATCTTTATTACCTATATTCTCTACACTTTAGCAATTTGCTTAGCCAGTCAACTGGAGAGAAGAGTTTTAGGGCAATCATCAGGGATAGGAAAATGAGGTCAAAGAGTATAGCGGTATGGGGCAATTAAGCAAAGAGTGTCGGCATGAGTCATCAGTTTCATGCTGCTTTACATAAAAGTATTGATAATAAACTTTACACAGGTCATAAACACTTTTCAGACATTTCTATTTAGAGAAACATTGTCTTTAATTGTCTAGTATATGAGAGATTTTTTGGATGCTTTCAGAAAGTCAACTCAATACTACATTCTAGAAAAATAGAATGATGACTTGGGCTTCGCTTCTAACATTTTCTATATATATCTAAAACTATAAATCAATTTGCAGGGAAACACGTAAGTTCTGGAACTAGTTGTGTTAAAACTGTTGATGTATTATATAATCATTTATCTCCAACCTGGTTTGATATAGATCCTGGGTCAGTCTTAACTCCTAAGTCTTATTATGTAGTGCACACCCCCAAACTTTCTTAACCAAAGATTAACTAAATACAATTTAGCCTTTTCTGGATGCACCACTGTCTTTACAATGAATGGCAATGATTGCATTATCCTATGCATCTATAATACAAAACTAGAATACAATATAATACTAACTGTTCCTATGCTAAGTGCCCCTAGACTATGGTACTTCCTGAGATTCTATGGCTTATTTTGCTGTTTACATCCTCACCTGCTGAACTATAAACTACCATCTCTTACTGTTGTCAGTTTGCCTTTAAGCAGGGTTTCCTTCTAATTAGCTTCAAACAATCATTCATTGAAAAACATTTACTGAGTGCCAATCACGTGCCAGGCACCATGTTGGACATGGGAGATATGACAATAAGAGATACAGTCTCTGACATCTGGGAGCTCACAGTATAGTTGAATAGTCAGATAAGTAAAGAGGCAATTATAATACTGTGTGATATGTGCTATGATGAAAGTAAAAGCAGAGCACTATAGGGACATCTAAGAGGGGTTACCTAATCTAGATAGGATGAAGTCTTCCTGCAGGAAGTTATCACTGAACTGAGTTTTGAAGAAAAAGCAGAAGTTACTCAAAATGTAGGAGGTTAAAGGTGATTTTCTAAAATGGTACAGCAGCATATGCTGATATGGTAATCCAGGCAAGAGGTAACGTGGTCTTGAATGGTAGTAGCAGCTCAGATGGAGAGTAGGAGACAGATTAGAGAGACGTTTGGGAGACATTGTTCAACACAACTTAGTAATGCATTGAAAGTTGGGGTGAGGGAGGGATAGAGTGTAGAAATAAGCTTGGGTCATAGGGTGAACAAAGGAATCACTGAGCAGAATAAGAAATACAGAAAGAACAAGTGTGAAGAACAAGATAGCAGCTTTAGCTTTGAACATGTTAGGTTTGGGTGGATATTTTCAGTAGGCAACTTAATATATGGAATCTGGTGTGCAAGAGAGAAAGAGATGCCAAGCTTTTAATCTTGTGGGTTAAAAAAATCGCCTGATCCCAGGAGGTAGAGGTTGCAGTGAACCGAGATCATGCCACTGCACTCCAGAGCAATCTTGTGGGAAAAAAAAAAAAAAAAGAGAACCAAGTTCATTTAATCTGTGAATAAAATAAGAAAAATTGCTGTGACAGAGGACCTGAGGACTTTTTGGCAGCCACATTTGTGTGTCTAATCAGCATCTCAAATGTAACATGTACAAAGCAGGTTTTGATTTCCACTCACACCCTGGCATATATCTCTTCCAGTCTTCTGCACCTCAGCTAATGGCACACCACTGCCCACACAGCTGCTCAATCCAAAAGCCTAGAAGTTATTCTTTAAGTCTTTCTCCCTTACCTTCCATATCCAATCCACATCCAAATATACACCCTGCATTCATTCACCTCTTTCCGTTTCCATTGCTCCTACTCTACTCCAAGCCATCATCATCACACGGTTAGTCCACGGCAAAAACAGCCTAACTGGCCAAGCTACCTCTACTCTTGCCCAAACAAGCCAAGGTGGTTCCCAATTTAGGGCCTCTGAATTTGCTAGTCCCTCTGTCTGGAAGTTCTTTCTCCTGACCCTCCACTCATTTCTCTTGTTTAAGTCTCAACTCGAATATCTTATTCTTAGAAAACCTTCCTTGACTACCTTGTTGATTCTGCCTGTCTTTATCACACAAGCAAACAACTCACTCTGTCACAAAATCCCATCTTTCTTCACAGCATTTTTCTCTTTATAAAAGTCATCTTGTAGGTTGCCTCATATATTAATAATAGTCCGTTTCACATCCCCACCCCAACGCACACATTGGAACATAAAAAAGGGCAGGAATTTTTATGTTTTGCTCACATTTATATTTACATTTTTAGTACCTAATAAGTGCTCAGTAAATACTTAAGCATAGAATGAATGAAAGTATTTTTTTATCATCCAGAATCCTTGTGTTTCTCACTGCCTGTTTCTGGACTGTATTGTTTTATTCTGTGTATATCAAGATAGCATAAAGTCACAAGACTGATTTTCTTTCTTTCTGGGTTTTTTTTTTTTTTTTCAAGA
>NW_016107992.1:488936-499602 GCF_001604975.1 Cebus imitator
GGCGACAAACACGATCCCTAGCTGCCCTCATTGTTCATTAACACAAGACACTCCCACCAGCCTCATGACAGTTTACAAATGCCATGGCAACAAACCAGAAGTTACAGCCCCTTTCCATGACAACAAAGCAGAAGTCACTGCCTGTCTCCTAGAAAGTTATAAATAACTCACCCCTCAATCTTCATTAACCTGCCTCTTAATTTGCATGTAATTGAAACTGGGTGTGAGTATAAATATAGTTGCTGATTCTGGGTGCAATGCCCACAAGGAACATGGAACAACAGTAAAAGATTGTTGTCTAATACCACTGGCTCACCCTTTAATTCTTTCCGGAGCAAAGCCAAGAATTCTGAGCTAAGCCCCAATGTTGGCACTTGCCTGTTCTGCATCACTGGGACTACAGGTGCATGCCACCATGCCTGGCTATTTTTGTTTGTTTGTTTTGGTAGACAAGGGGTTGCCCAAGCTGGTTTTGAACTTCTGGCCTCAGGTGACTCTCCTGCCTCAGCCTCCCAAAGTGCTGGGATTACAGATGTGAGCCACTGTGACTGGCTGATTTTCTTATTTGGTTCATAAACTGGCTTTGAACATATTAGACATTCATTCAATAAAATATATAAAATTTACTCTGTAAAAATAGATTTTCCAGGAATTAGTAATATGCCCTACGAATGTACTAGAATTCTAATCTATTTGAATAATGATGGAAGAGAAAACCTTCAGTTATAATTTTCAGAAACACTGAAGCACAATAAAAGACATAAAGATCCAGAAATATCACTTAAGTCTTCAACACTTTTCCACTTCTGGAAATTTTACTTCTGTGTAAAGAGGAGCCCATCAAAATGGAATTCCCCCTGAGTTTTCAAACTGAGATATAACTATTTCAGTGACAGGCACCCTCTTGCCTGCCAGCTTCAGCCTCTGGCTACTACCCTGTGGGTAGGCACGCTGACATAAATCAGGACTTCTTTGTCACTTGCCTCAAAGAAAAGCCCAATGAATCAAATATCATCCCTGCAAAGGAGAGGTTTTAACCAAATTGCCCAAAGCCGTTTGCATCTGTCCACTGTCCCTGGTGACCTCCCCAGACACGGATGTCCGAGAGATTCCTCTCAGATGGTAACACTAACCCAGAGTTGAAGGTCAATTATGTTTTTCAATCACAGCTAGACTCAATCATGAGACTATACATCTTCTGGGGGATTCAAGTCCTCTTGCCAACACTCCCCTTGCTGCCTGTATGCCTAGTTAAGTCAGAGTGGGCAGTGGATGAGGCACTATTCTTAGAAGTGCTAATGAATTAAGAAGTTTCTCATTTGAGTAGCATAAGGATACTTTGCTCAGAGGCTTCCTGACTCCTAAATATCCTCTCAGTGCAACTGTTACACAATCCTCTAAAATCATCCTATAAAACCAATAGAAGAAGTTCAACAATGAAAATCTTATCCAGGAAATAGAATATCAATTGTTATGTTAATCAGGCCTGTCTTGTCTTATCTGGGCCAGAAAATTGCACTTAAAATAAATGAAGCTGGGCATGTTTACATGGGTGAATAGAGCAAGGTCCCTGAACCCTTATCCGATCAGGTTGTTTTCATAGTATATTTACCTCACTGGGTAAAGGCCTTCCCTGCAAGAAGTACATCCTGAAATAACTCTATTCCCTATGTAAGGAATGACAGATCCATGGTCAGAAATGCTCTCAAGTGAGATAAAATTATACACACTGCTCTGTTTGCTACAGATTCCATCGACAAGAATATAGGTAATGTAAATACCATTCTGTTGAAGCTCCTTATGGAAGAAGGCAGCTGGAAAACATGGACTTGAAATCTTATGGAACCCAAGGTTGCCTCCATATCAAGGAAGCTCTGCTTTACTGGGAAATAAGCTCTGCTTAAATCTGCATCAATTTCTGTTTTCTTATTTACAGCCAAAAAGTGTTTCGTTTTGTTTTGTTAGACATAGAGGAAAGAGATCTAGTATTATCCATCATTAAATCTTGAGAGTTCCACCTTCACTATATATGCAAGTGTGACCACTTATCACCACCTCCAATGCATTTAACCTGGTCCAAGCCACACTCATGTGTAGCTTGGAGTAGTGTAACAGCCTCTTTATTGATGCCCCGGTGCTGTCCTAGCCCTCCCATCCTCCCAACGCTGCAACCAAAGTGATCCTATTAAAAATAAGTTAGATCATGTCATTCATCTACTCAAACACCCCATTCCAAGTTGGTCCCCAGCTCACTTGAAAAAGCCACGTTCCAATATGAAGTAGCTACATTGGTAGTTTAACCCGTTCTGTTTCCATAGCGTACTCCCTTATCCACAGCTTCTCAAAAGCTTTGAACTTTGAAGCTTCATTCACTTAGCTCCCATCTTTAATTGTCCATTTCTCCCACCACAGACCTGTACCATCTTGCTGCTGGCTAGTACTCCAGAACCCTGCTGTGCCCTTCCACCTAGGCTTGCCTTCTCCTGGCTATGCCACATATGAGAACACTGTCCCTACCCTCTATACCCCACCCTCTATCCTCAAGCATCATATACGCATCAAGCATTTATTCATTCATGCAAAAAATGTATATATAAATATATATATATATATATAAACTTCCTAGTATGTGACAGGCACTGGAAATAGGGATGAACTCTGCCCTCAATCTAAGAGCTCACAATTTAGTGAAATGGAGATGAGTGATGACTGACAGAAGGTAGGAGTAGAGAGGGATCTCAGAGATCAGAGCCACGATCTCACTGAGATAACAGCTAGCTAATGTGCTTAACATCTTCCCTCACAGCTTACAAATGTGTCTTTTCAGCAGAAACCTTCTCAAGACAATGATTGAGCCTTGGCCCAGTAGGGTGATGCCAATGACAGCAACTCCAGGTTCTGCAGCAAGCTAATAGGTTTGATCTATGAAGACAGGGGTTCTTCAGGAAGACCCTCAATCCCTCAATTAACATCAGGTAGGTCATTGCTCATTCTGACTACACAAAGGGCATCTTCATCATCATAAAGGTGATTTTTTTACGGGCTAGTAAACTGGGCCAGTAGCTGGTTTAATGGCTACCTATGTTGTACCCATATACACTTACTTCAAGGAAGGTGTGAACCACAGCCTAACCAAATCCATGTAACAATAAGCTCGAATATATTGTGTTAGATCACTAGTAAGATTACACGACAGAAATTCTGGGAGAACGCAAATGTACCCAGTTTGACCAAAATCAAAAGATTCTGAAAGTATATGGTGATAGAGATATGAAGTTCAAAGTTACAAAACAGTCCAGTTCAAATCTGATATCCCCGTTCCTTCCTTTAATTAAAAAAAAAAGTTATCAAACTACACTCAAATGACATTGGATTAACAGTGGTAGTTCTGAAATATATTTCCTTTTTTTGTTTGTTTGTTTTTGGAGATGGAGTCTTGCTCTGCCGCCCAGGCTGGAGTGCAGTGGCATGATCATGACTCACTGCAACTGCCACCTCCCAGGTTCAAGAGATTCTCCTGCCTCAGCCTCCCATGCAGCTGGTTTTACAGGTGACCACCACCACACATGGCTAATTTTTGTATTTTGTTACAGACAGAGTTTCAGCCATGTTGGCCAAGCTGATCTCAAATCTCTGACCTCAAGCAATCCGCCTGCCTCACAAAGTGCTGGGATTATAGGCGTGAGCCACCGTGTCTGGCCCAATATTTCTAAATACATGTTTTTCCTTTGCTTTTCTGGATATTTGAACAAATACTTTTTAAAGCTTACTCATGGCACCAGTAGGTATCTAACTCCAAGAAATGAAAACTTAAGTTCTCACAAAAACCTATAAATGAATGCTTAAAGCAGTTTATTCATAATAGACCAGAAGTGAATTAAGTTTACTTGTTCCGGATCTGAGTTCAAGTCCTGGATATCGATGTTAACTTTCTGTCTCATTGATCTGTCTAATATTGATGTTGAAGTCTCCCACTATTATTGTGTGGGAGTCCAAGTCTCTTTATAAGTCTTATATATCTGGGTATTCCTGTATTGAGTGCGTATATATTTAGGATCTTTAGCTCTTCTTGTTACATTGATCCTTTTATCATTATGTAATATCCTTCTTTGCTTCTTTTGATCTTTGTTGCTTTAAAGTCTATTTTATCAGCAAAAATTGCAACTCCTGCTATTTATTTATTTATTTATTTATGCTCTCCATTTGGTTGGTAAATTTTTCTCCATCCCTTTGTTTTGAGTCTTTGTGTATCCTTGCATGTGAGATGGGTCTGGATGTAGCATACCAATGGGTCTTGGCTTTTTTTGCCTGTCTGTGTCTTTGGATTGGGGGATCTAGTCAGTTTAAATTTAGAATTAATTAATAATATATGTGAGTTTGATATTGCCATTTAATGTTAGCTGGCTGTTTTGGCCATTAGTTGATGCAAGTTCTTAATTATGTTGATGTTCTTTATTTTTTAGTATTTTTTAGAAAGGCTGATACTGGTTGTTCCTTTCTACTTGTAGTGGTTCTTTCAGAAGCTCTTGTAAAGCAGGCCTGGTGGTGATGAAATCTCTGAGTGCTTGCTTGTTCACAAAAGATTTTATTTTTCCTTCGCTTATGAAGCTTAGTTTGGCTGGATGTAAAATTCTGGGTTGAAAGTTCTTTTCTTTAAGGATGTTGAATATTGGCCCCTACTCTCTTCTGGCTTGTAGGATTTCTCCTGAGAGATCTGCTGTGAGTCTAATAGGCTTCCCTTTATGGGTAACCTGTCCTTTCTCTCTGGCTGCCCTCAGTATTTTCTCCTTCATTTCAACCCTGGTGAATCTGGCGATTATGTGCCTTGAGGTTGGTCTTCTTGAGGAATATCTTTGTGGTGTTATCTCTATTACGTGGAGTTGAATATTGTCCTGCCTTGCTAGGTTGGGAAAGTTTTCCTGAATAATATCCTGAAGCATATTTTCCAGCTTGGATTGATTCTCTTCGTCACATTCAGGTACACCTACCAAACGTAGATTAGGTCTTTTCACATGGTCCCATATTTCTTGGAGACTTTGCTCGTTCCTTTTTATCCTTTTTTCTCTAATCTTGTCTTCTCATTTTATTTCATTAAGTTGGTCTTCGACCTCTGATATCTTTTCTTCTGCTTGATCAATTCGGCTGTTAAAACTTGTGCATACTTCACAAAGTTCTCATGTTGTGTTTTTCAGCTCCATTAATTCACTTATATTCCTCTCTAAATTGTGTATTATTGTTAACATTTTGTCAAACCTTTTTTCAAAGTTCTTAGTTTCTTTGCATTGGGTCAGAACAAGTTCTTTTAATTACCAGAAGTTTCTTATCATCCACGTTTTAAAGCCTGCTTCTGTTAATGGAACACAGTCTTTCTCCATCAGGCCTTGTTCCGTTGCTGATGAGGAACTGAGGAACTGTGATCCCCTGTAGAGGGAGAGTCATTCTGATTTTGGGTATTCTCAGCCTTTTTAGGCTGGTTTCTTCCCTTCATTATAGATTTATCCATCTGTGGTCTTTATAATTGCTGTCTTTACAGTTGGGTTTCTGAATGGACGCCCAACTTGTCGATTCCCGGTGCTAAAATCTGAGCAACCCACTGTGCCGGCCAAAACAGCAGCGTTAAGATTGATGGTGCTTTTCTGACTGCACCAAGAACCGCCACACCAAGGCAGCAGCAAAACTGCCTCGCTGGCCACAAGAGTCGTGCTGGCGACCCGTGGGGCTCCTCTGCTGGGAATCTCCTGGTGCGTGAGCAACAAAAATTGATCTGAAAGTGTGGCGTCCTCTCGTTCTCTGTGCTTTCAGTGGGAGCTACAATCCTGAGCTGCTAGTGATCAGCCAACTTGGATCTCTCCGAAGTGAAACCAATTCAAAGGCCTTTCAGCAAGTTAATAATTAAACAAAATATGGTACATCCTACTACTCAAACCATATGAATGGAATATAGGTCAAGGGTTAGGTGTGAGGGAAAAACTTTGACTCTAATGGGGCAATATGAGGGAATTACACCATAAGTGGGTTTTAGTGCATGTAAATTTTTTAAACTGCAACCAAGATTTTGGGGGAAAGGGGAGAGACTACAAACTGTGACAAATGAATCTAGCTGTATTACAAATGAGTCACGTGATGAAGGGTATGTAGAAGAAAGAAATTGACCTAAATCACTTTGGAAAACAGGGTTTGGATGAGATATTACAGGCCTAAGGACAAAAAACTATACACAAACATTGTACTCTAGTTCATAGATTTGTTTCTCATAAGCGTATATGACTTAGGGATTTTGAAACTACTTTATCAGTATACTGGAGTTCAAAAGTATATATATATATATGTGTATATATATATATATACACACACACATATATACACATATATATACACATATCTACAAATGTATATATATATGTGTGTGTGTGTGTATATATATATATATTTGTAGATAATGAGAACTAGGTTTCTCCAGTAAAAAGGTATAAACAAGGAAAGGAGTAAGGCTAACATGAACCTTTCGGTGCTGGGTTGGAATTGTAGGTATCAATATGAACTCAATAGGTTTTTTTCTTAATGTAATTCAGATAGATACAGAAATAAACATAGGTGTGTGTATGCATAAGTTAGTACATACATATATTTCCTAGCTATATTCATCAAGGGGGACTAGAAGCAGCGATATCCCAAGAGCAAGCACATTATAAGGCACAGATGATGGTTTTGAAGGGAAAATAGACAATGGGCCTAGCACATCTTGTGGTGAGGAAAATAAGGGAGTGACAAAAAAAGAAAAGATGAGAGGGCTTGTTGAAAGGACACAGGAACCAACCGGAAAGAATTTCCAATGGCCAAAGTCAAAACAATTTGACCAAGATACTAAAGATAATCTAGGAGTATAACCCAAAGAATAAAATAAATGTCAATTGGTACATGCTGATCTGAATAAATAGGTGAAAAAATAAGTAAATGGGGAATGGTGACAACTCCTCCTTACAAAAGAATTCCAATTAATAAATGTAGAAGGAAAGAGGAACATAGAAAATCACCATTACAACATCATATTAATAATTTCTATGGCAAGATCAACCGATGCTAATATTAGTAGCAGGGAATTGCCATAATTTCTAGGTATCTCTGCCAAAATATTTAGCAATTAGAAAGTAAAAATAGTATGTTTACAGTGGAAGGATTCTGAGCCACCACCTTATCCAAGCAACCAAGGTTAGCATCACCCATAATACATAGCAACATCATGAATCCCTTGATAGATGCACAGAAGAAAGCACATCACCACTGTGTTATTCTTTCCAATAATACATAAATGCAATCTAATCATGGGAAGTCATTGGAAAAGTCCTAATGGAGGGATATTCTACAAAAACTGGTCAGTACTCTAAAAGTGGCAAGGTCTCAAAAGACAAGGAAAGACTCAAGAACTGTCACTAGTTGAAGGAGAATGACAACTACCTGCAATGCGAGGCGCTAATTAGATTCTGAAGCAGAAAAAAGACATTAGTAGAAAAGCTGGTAAAATATTAATAAATGTTAGTAGATAGTATTATACCAAGGTTGTTTTCTTTTGATAATTGTACTATGGTTATGTAAGATGTCAGCTGGATGAAGCGTATACAGAAATAATCTGTAGTATTTCTACAATTAGTCTAAAATTATCTAAAAATAAAGTGTTCTAAAATGAATTACCTTTTCCAGGAAAACCACAGTGGAAAGCTTACTAATGAAAAGTACCAGACATACACTCCTATTGGCGAAGAGAATAGTTACTCCTCACACATAATCAGTGAAAAGGAATGTCACAACAACAAGAAAAGAGCACGTGTCAGTTCTTTCTCCAGCTAATACCTATCAAAGTTACTTGTGTCAATTTTCATCTGTGTTTTTAAGAACTTTTCTAACCATTTAAGCGGACATACAGGAGAAATCACTATTGTCACCTACGTGATTAGTGGGATGCTAAAAGAAAGGCATCTATAGATTCATGTACGAAAAAAAACAGTTTCCTAAATTTCTTCCCCTGGAAAGTTGGTGTAACAGCCACCATGAGAGCTAATCTGAATACTCAGAACAAGCAAACAATAGGCCAGAACTACCTTGGCTTGCTCAAAGTCAGGGCATAAGCACTGAGACAGGATCTCGCTCTGTCTGTGACCCAGGCTGGAGTGTAGTGGCGCAGTCTCAACTAATTGCAACCTCCACCTCCCAGGCTCAAGCAACCTTCCCAACTCAGCATCTGGAGTAGCTTGGACTACAGGAGTGGGCCTCAACACCCAGCTAATTTTTGATTTTGTGTAGAGACAGGATCTCACTATACTGCCCAGGCTGGTCTCAAACTCCTAGGCTCAAGTGATTCTCCCGCCTCAGCCTCCCAAAATGCTGGGATTACAGGTGTGAGCCACCATGCCCAGCCTGTCCATGTCTCTTTTCTTCTTCTTCTTCTTCTTCTTCTTCCTTTTTAAATTGTACTTTAGATTCCGGGGTACATGTGCAGATCATGCAAGATTGTTGTATAGGTACATTCACGGCAGGGTGGTTTGCTTCCTCCATCCCCCTATCACCTATACCTGACATATCTCCCCAAGTCTCTTTAAATTGTTCTTCCCAGGCTTCTGGAGGCACTGCAGTGGAAATGAGGATAAGGAAATGCAGAAGGTTACATGGCAGCCTAGAGTATTCTCAGACTAGACATATTTAAATCTAGATTTAAAACTTTATGAATATGACACCAAATGGTATCTAATATCTTGTGTCCCAGGGAGAACTGACAGAACTATGATAAATAATAATAGATAATGCTTACAAAATGCTTGACACCATGCTTACATTAATACAATTAATCCCCGTGACTGCTAAATGACAGTGGTGCTAGTGTTATTATCATCATTGACAGATGAGGAAATTACTCTTCACAGAAGTTAAAAAATAATTCAAGTCCCATAGTCAATAAATGGTAGAGACAGGCTTTAGACCTAGACTTAACTTCTGTGCTGTGGTGTCTCCCCATGAAGGCTAATGTCAGAGAGCTCTCATTCTGAAATACCTAAGAATTGGGAACAATATTGAAGAATGTAGAGTTCTATAATATTGATTTCCTATTTTAAGCCTTGTATATTATTATCAAGATTATGCCTCCCGCTGAGTCATATTATATATCCAGTTCGAAATTTTATAAAAATATCACTTGTCTAGGAGTTGATACGCTCCTGGTGCAGTCTCATTTTCGAAGTAGGAGCAGAGCCAGGGGGGTGTCCATTCAGCTCACTCTCATTCTCACAGTTTAGCTTTAAAAAATGATCCCTGTGTAATTGTAAAAACAGCCAACTGAGGAACTACTCACACTAACCCATGGAGTTCTCAGAAAACCATTCCAACCCCTGTATTTAGCTGTCGTGAATAATTTCCAAGGCTGTGCTAAGAAACTGTTTGGTGATTGTTTGTATTAAACACTCATTCTAGAATGATTTAGAATATCTTAGAAAACTGTACTCAGATGCCAGCCTGTTAAGTCACAAGGTTTGAAGAGCCAAGAAGGATGGATTCCCATCATTAATCAAGAACATTCAACTTAAATCACTAGTCCTACAGTCCATTCCTAAGGCTTGAAATGATCGTACTAGTCTCCACAATCTTGAGGCAGCATAAGTTTCAGTTTAGAAAGTAGCTACTATATATTTACATGAATATAAAAAAGTTTACTTATCAACTTTGCTGATGAACCAAAGCGAAAAAAGATTAACTAATTCACCGGAGAGCAGACTTCCAATTCAAAATATTTTCAATAGGCTAAAACCAACAAAAATTCAATTACACAAATACAAGATGGGGGAAGCCTGACTTGACAGCAGCAGTTCATGTGCAAAGAACTTGGGAAATTTAGCTGACCACAATTGCACTTGAGTCAATAGTGTGCTGTGGCTTCTAAAATGACTAATTTTAGAGACTGTAATCTGCTTTCACAAACATAAGGTCTAGTCATTCTTTCTGTGAACTTGGCTGGTCAGTCCATATCTGGAACACTATTGTCCAGTGCTGAGCACTACATTCTGAAAAGCACGGGCAGCTTCAGAATTTCCCTATGGAAAGGAATTAGGATAGTGAGATATTTAGGAATGAGATGTCATAATGCCTGTAATTTCCCTGAAGATATTTCAGCAAAAGGAAAAAATAGATGAAGCAAGTATGGCAAAATGTTAACAACTGTTAAATCTAGGTGATGGGGTATATGGGAGCTCATTATGCAAAATCTATTTTTACGTATGCTTGGAATTTTTCATAATAAATGACAAAAGAGAGGAACCTCAGTGAAGCAATCTTGTTGAAAGGTGGTGGTTGGGGCAGCTAGGGGATTTGTCCTGAAATTATTTACATAGCAAGGGCACATTTTTCACTTACATCACGTCTCGTATATATTTGAAGTAGCTTTGGTAGGGACTAATGCAGATTTGGAGGGCATAAATTAAAGCTCTCAACAAGTTCCTTACTCCTAATATGTTCCTTACTCCAGGCTTGAAAATGACCACAGAAGGCCGGGCGCGGTGGCTCAAGCCTCTAATCCCAGCACTTTGGGAGGCCGAGGCGGGTGGATCACGAGGTCAAGAGATCAAGACCATCCTGGTCAACATGGTGAAACCCCGTCTCCACTAAAAATACAAAAAATTAGCTG
>NW_016107992.1:499767-513448 GCF_001604975.1 Cebus imitator
AAAAGAAAATGACCACAGAAAATTTTAGGGGAGGCCAGGAAGTTTTAGGTTCTCCTGGTGCAAGCTCCCCTCCCCTAGCTGATCCTCTCTGCCAGCTTCATCAAATAAATTGGCTAAGAGACCAACCCCAGAAGGAGACTCTAATTATCACTTTTCATCCACTTCACCCTAAGAGTCCTACAGAACTAATCCCAATATATCTTACATGCCTGTTTACCCCAGTCACCTCCACAAAGTCCCAACCTCCCAACCTACATCATTACCTGAATTCCTAACTTCTTAAAGCTCCACTTAGTCCCCAATCTGATGCAATAGCTTATTTTCAATGAATCCCGAAGCCTGCTTGACATACCCTCGAAGCTCAAAGTCCATCATCAGCAAATATGTCTATATCCTCAACATTTCATTCAGTTTCTTATTCTAAAGGAAGTCTGACTCTTCCCCGAGGTCCCCGCTTCCATGTAGCCCTTTCAGATGGTTGGTGTTTTCTTTCCCACACCCTTCATATCACTTAGAGGACACAGGAATAGAAGAGTGGCCTCTTCCCTCCTCTGCCACTTCCAGACTATTTCTCCTTCCTCTAAAACTCCAGCCCACTTAAAACGCACAACATCAGTCTATGCCAATTGCTGCCCCCTCTTAATGGCTGCCCTTCATCAACCTCCCAGTTACTTCATCTCATTCATTTGTTCATTGGAAATAACAGCGTTTGGTTCAGTCTTTTTCCCCAAACACTTCCTCCTGTGATTTCCATTCCTTTTGAGGATATTGCCAAGCCCCTTGCCCCACCATTCTTTGAAGTCACTTCTAACCTTTTGTTTCCTATCATCCTAGCTCAGAAACACTCCTATGGTCATATTCTGCATGTCATCACCAATAACTCCATCACCTATATAATGTCAATGTCACATCTCCCTGTCTCCCACATAATCTCAACCCACAATCCATGGAACCTACTATCCTTGTGGTCCCTCTGTCCTTTAATTTCTTCACTTTCTTCACAACCCAACTTAAATTCCATGGTCTAAAATTATACCAACTGCCTTGGATAAATCTGCAAATGGAAGAAGTGTCCTTGTACCTCCCTTCTTCGATCATACTGAACTTATCCCCAGATAAGAATAACTCCATCTCCAAAGCAGGATGGTCCCACTTTAAATATTTGAGAAATCTCTTAAGTGGGCCTTCAACAATGACTGACAATCCTAAATTTTCCTAGTCAAGTCACTGTCTTTCTCCCTCACACAACACCCTCATGAAACATCAAATAATATAAATCCTCTTTATAATTCTCAGCTGATGACCTCACTTGTTATTCCACAGGGAAGGAAAAGAAACAATTGAAAGAAGCCTACCTTATCTTCAGACCAACAAGTCTACCAACTTACCTGCATCTCGGCTCACATACCTTGCCTTCTCCCCTGTTACTATGGAAGAACCTTCCATGTCCCATCTAAGACCACTCCTTCAACCTATGCACAGGATCCTTTCCACTCTCAGCTATTCAAGCATTTTGTTTTAGCAATTAACCCCTCTCTCTCTGGTGTCACCAGTTTTTCTTTCTATCAGTGTGCTGATGGGTGATTTCCATCAGCATATAAACATGCTACAAAATCTCCCATCTCAAACAAACAAAAAAAAACGTCCTTGACCACATATCCACCTGCACTTTTTCCTCACAATTTCTTTTCTGCTCTTTACATCAAAACTCTTCAAAATAGGTGTGTATAGTGCTCTCTCCAGTTCTTGGTTTCTCACTCTCTCTTCAACCCACCCAAAACAGGCTTGCTTTTGCCTCTGTGCTGAAAGCACTCTTATCAAGGTTGCCAACAACCTCCATCATGCCAAACCCAAAGGTAACCTCATTTCTCATTTTATTAAACTTCTCAGCAACATTTGGCTTACTTAATTATGCCTTCATTTTGAAACATATGGCTTCTCTGACCACACAGTTTCCTGTTTTTTCTACTACCTCTCAGTCACTTTTTCTCAGTGTCTCTTGCTGGGTCATCCTCATCTTCTCAACCTTTAACCAACGGAGTGCTCCAGGACTCAATTATTGAATGTCATCTACTAAGGACTCCTAAATGGCAACCTCCAGCCCTAACTCTCTCCTGAACTCCAGATTTTATTTTTTAATTGAGATGCAGTCTCACCATGTTGCCCAGGCTGGAATGCAGTGGCGTAATCTCGGCTCACTGCAACCTCCACCTCCCGGGTTCAAGTGATTCTTGTGCTTCAGCCTCCTGTGTAGCTGCGATTACAGGCATGCTCCCCCACACCTGACAAATTTTTTTTTGTTGTTGTTAAGATGAGGTTTCACCATGTTGGCCAGGCTGGTCTCGAACTCCTGACCTTAGGTGATCCACCCACCTCAGCCTCCTAAAGCATTGAGATTACAGGCATGAGCCATCGCACTCAGCCTGAGGTCCAGATTTTTCACTCCCCATTTCTATATGGGTATCTAAACAGAACCTTAGATTTAACATATATCCAAAACAGAACTCTTCATCCTATCCCTCCTGAACACCTCCCAAGTTCAGGCCAAAACCCAGGGTATCATCCTTGCTTCCTCCTGATTCCTTACATAACACATTAATCCATCTGTAAATCCTGTTGGATCTGCCTTCTATCCCAATCTAGCTTCTCACCACCTCCAAGGCACCACCATCTCTTGCCTGGACTATTTCAAGAGCTGCTTAACTGTTCTCCCCACTTCTATTCTTGTCCCCTAGTCTATTCTCCACAAAATGGCAAGAGTGATCTTTTCAAAACATAATTTATAGCACATCATTATCCCACCTAAACCTTCCAAAGGATTGCAATCACAATTAGAATAGAATTCAAATTTTGCACTGACTTTTCCCTTAGTGTGGCTTGCTCCCTTAGTTTAGAAAGGTCTCTACTTACACATCACCTCCTCAGAGAGGCATTTATGTGATCACTCTGCCTCAAATAGCACCAACCCCCATCACTTTCTGTCTCTTAGTCTTGCTTCATTTTCCACTGTAGGTTCTATCACATCTGTTATTGTTTTATCTGCGTATTTGCTTTTGGTCTGTCTCCTACATTTAGAATGTAAGTTCCAGAAGGGCAAGGGTATTTTCTATTTTTTTCACATTGGTATATAGTATTTAAGTGCTCAGTAAATATTTGTTGAATGAGTGCCCGCATCCAGAGAAAAAAATGATCAGGGTAATCTGGAAACCATAGCATAGCTTATAAGAAAGAAGATGTAACAGACCCACAGTTTGATCTAAAACTCAAAGGGTGTTACCTTCTTCTGAGCAGAAGAATAAGCCCTAAAGCTAAGGGGCAGTAGTTACACAGAGGCAGGAGAAGGAAATTTCTAAAAATCAAAGCCCAAATAAGCTGCCTTATGAGGCAGGCAACTATTAGGTTATTTATTTCAGTGACGAGAGGACCAATGTTTACTGGCAGCCTACTGAATGGTAGGTTTTGTATAAGGCCCTTAATATGGGTTAGGCACATTCCTTATTTTATTTAATCAACGCAACCATATGAGGTAGATGTGATTATCATCCTTATTTTATAGATGAGGAAATTAACCTCACGAGTCTGAGATGGAGCTTTTTCACTGCCTCCAAATGATTCTGAAGGGCAACTCCTTTCTGACAGGGAGATTGTACAGCAGTAATTTTCAAGTGTGGTTCACAGACCCCTTGAAGTCCCTAAAACTCTTGCAGGTGTTTAATAAGTCAAAACTATTTATTAACAATACTAAGACATTAATGGTTTTCTTCACTCTCATTTTCTCATGAATATACAGTGGAGTTTTCCAGAAGCTGTATGACGTATGACGACTTAACTACTATGATAGATAACAAAGTGTATGCTCATATATTCTTTTGTTTTTAATTTTTCTCAGGATAAGTTTTTCATATGGTAACTATTGATAGATATAAGCCACAGAAACAAAAGCACTCTGGGCCCCCCAATAATTTTGAAGAGTGTTAAGTGGTCCTGAGATCAAAAAGTTTTGAGAACCACTGCTGAAGAGGAATGCAGGATCTATATGTCAAAGGCCTCTGAAGTCCCTTCAAACTCAAAGATCTGAGGATTTCAATGGAATTGTTTAGAAAACAGAGTTAACCACCATGTTAAATCCTGTACTGGTTAGACTCCTAGGTGTGGCAATTCTTTTAAATGTCTGTGTCCCCTTCACTGTCTTGGTCACTATAATGGAATTTTTCTTTGGAGACCCACCATCCTGTATAACCTCAGGGTCATTAGACTCTGTGAACAGGGATGAAGAAATTGCAATCATAAAGCATGCTCATTCTCAACATCCTGTTAATTTTCGTCTGGGGATTATTTTACTCTGTGTTTTATTGTGGATGTTTGTTTAATGTATATATATAATTTTTTAATCACAAATGTGGATTCATTTGCTTGTTTTCCTATTTTTGTTTTATTTTAGTTTTGTTTTTGTTTGGGATTTTCTGACTTTTTAGCTTTTTGGTTTTTTCTGGGGGGGGTCACAGTTTTCTTCTAATAGGTAATGAGGACAGAAGAGTAGGCAGAAAGAATAGTTAGAGAAGAGAATTTTTCTTAACTAAACACCTACTATATGTCAGATACAATATAATATGCTTTAGCTGTCATTTGCCAAGGATCTACTATATCAGTTACATCACTCAGTGCTTTATATGCACTATCTCCAATTCTCACAATGATCCTGGAAAAGAGTTTTATCAAGTGTGTGATAAACTAACTGAAAAAAATGCCTGTAATAACTACCTTTCTGACATCCATGCCTTTTGGTAATCCCTTCCCACTTCTGCTCTGGGCTGGGCCATAAGACTTGCTTTGGCCAATGGGATAACAGCAAATATGAGCAAGCAGAGACCCTCTCTGTAACACTGCAACCACCACCAGGTGAATGAGCCCAGGCCAGCCTACTGGGTTACAAATGACACATGGCCTAGTTACTTCCATCACCCCTACCAACTACCAGTCAACCAACAGACGCATGAGTGAGGCCATGGACTACCAATTGATATAAATTAATGAGTAAATGAGGCTGACATATATGGAACAGATAGATAGTTCCAGCTAAGTCCACCCAAACTACCAACCCAAAGAATTACGAGCAAATAAATAGTTGTTGTTTTAAACCACTAAGTTTTGAGGTGGTATGTTATGCAGCGTATGCTGAGAATAATGTCCATTTTACAAAGAAGGAGACTAAGGCTCCAAGAAGTGGAGGTCTTTACTGAGATCATTCTATAACCAGTATGTGGCAGGATGAGAATTTTAAACCTAGACCTACATAGCATTACTTCATGTAATCTTTTTATCTACTGTATGAAAAGCATGCTATTAATGCTCTCATTTTAAAGATGAAGAAACTTGTACAGACAGGTTAAGCAATCTGCTTAAGGTCACGCAGTTAATAAATGATAAAGCCAGGATTTAAATCCAACTATCAAAGTTCCCAGAACTTCCTGGCCAAGCAGTCTGGAAGCCACTTCTAGGGCTTTCCAGCACCTATTATCAACCTAACCTCCTGGAGATAGACAGCGGATGTATGGCTGCTCGGGGGAGGTGTGGATAGGTCTGAATTCCACTCCTGTATGTACAAAAACCCTCCAAATGTGAGAATAGGAAGCGGGTAGAAAGAGAAGAGGGTGTGTTGTGGGTCAGAAACAGCTCTCGCCTGGTTTTCATATTCCATGATGGAACTCTGAGGTGTCTAAGAATTCTGAATTTGAACCTGCCATGCTAGGTCCTCATAAAAGGTATACCTATAGTGGTTCATTCAGTTTCTAGTTTTTAAATGTTTAGGTGGTTGTTCCAGAGCTAGGAGAGAGCCTGTCTGATTTGTACATTTGTTTTATAAAGTTATAAAAATGGAATTAAATGAGAAGACATATCGAAAAGGCGATGAAAGTAGTTAAAATTTAAGGGGAAAAATAAGACTCCATAAAAAAGATACAAACCAATTCTTTTTATTGTTAATTAAATTAAAAATACAGATCAATTATTTTTACTTTTATTTTGAGACAGGGTCTGGCTCTGGCGCCCAGGCTGGAGTGCAATGGTGCAACCTCAGCTTATTGCAGCTTCCACCTCCTGGACGCAAGTGATCCTCCCACCTCAGCCTCCCAAGTAGCTGGGGCTACAGGTGTGTGCTGCCACACCTGGCTAATTTTTGTATGTTTGGTAGAGATGGAGTCTCACTGTGTTACCTAGGCTGGTCCCGAACTCCTGGACTCAAGCAATCTGTCTACCTCAGCCTCCCAAAGTGCTGCAGATTATAGGTATGAACCAGCACACAGCCACTTGTATTTGCTTTTAGTTAGAGGTAAAAAGAGAATGGAAGTAGTCGGGCACAGTGGCTCAAACCTGCAATCCCAGCACTTTGGGAGGCTAAGGCGGGCAGACTTCAGCCCAGGAGTTCGAAACCAGCCTGGGCAACATAATAAAAATTGGCCTAGTGCAGTGGCTCACGCTTGTAATCTCAGCACTTTGGAAGGCCAAGGCAGGTGGATCACCTGAGTCCTGGAGTTTGAGACCAGCCTAGCCAACATGATGCCCATCTCTACTAAAAATACAGACATTAGCTGGGCGTGGTGACACACGCCAGTAATCCCAGGTATTCAGGAGACTGAGGTGGGAGAATCGTTTAAACCCAGGAGGCGGAGGCTGAGTGAGCCAAGATCACACCATTACAATCCCAGCTGGGTGACAGAGAGAGACTCTGTCTAAATAACTAAAAATAAAAGAGAACGATAAAGAACTACCCCTATATATTAAGAAGTTGTTATGGACTGAAGGTTTGTGTCACCTCAAAATTCATATGCTGAAACTCTAACCTCCAATGTGGTGGTATTTGGAGGTGGAGCCTTTGGAAGGTAATTGGGTTTAGATGAGGCCATGAGAGTGGAGGCCTCACAATGGATTAGTGTCCTCATAAGAAGAGGAAAAGAGAGCTCTCTCTTCATGAGCACACACTAAAGAAAGGCCAAGTGAGCATACGGTGAGAAGTCAGCCATTTGCAAGCCAAGAAGAGGACCCCCCACCAGAACCTGACCATGTTGGGGCACCTTGATTTCAGACTTCCAGCCTCCAGAACTGTGAGAAAATTACAGTTCTGTTGTTTAAGCCACCCAGTCTATGATATATTCTTATAACAGCCCAAGGTGACTAAGACAGAGATTTATTAGCAATGGGTAAAGAACTTTTATTTAAATGTGTTTTCAACATTAGTAAAGGTGATTATACATATTTTTTAAAATCCAACTATCTCTGATTTCAGAGCTTGTACTGCTTGCCAACTTCAGCCTGTCGGTTGTGGTTAGTTGAGGGTTCCAGTTAGCTGATTCTTGCCTGTAGAAGAACTGATTGCTCTAGCACTGTATTAGCAACCAACAAGCTTGCATTTAAAAATGCACCACACAACTCTATATACACAAACACAAAAGTATAAAAGAGAAAGAGCAATGGAGATGGAAGAAGACTTGGGAATGTGAGTTATTCAAAAAAAAACACAACAACAACAAAACATTGGAAAGTAGGTCTGGTTTTATAAATAGGAGATAAGAAAAACTCATTAAAATAACCAAAGCACTAACAGGAATATAAAACAGCAGCTCATGAAAAAGGGTATTTTAAACTGGAACTGAAGAAGCTAGCAGGCACGTGGCTTGAACAAAGAGGAAAGTGTTCATTAACACTAAAAGCACTGCACTTGCTGCTCATCATATTTACAACATGTCCTTCTACTGACTTTCTGCTGTCTACATGCTGCTTGGCACTGAAGTTATTTAGGTTGGAAAAGAGAATGTGGAAAGAGGGAGCATTAACACCTACCGAAGATGGCTTGGGAAGAGCACTGGACTGCAACTAACCGGCCAGGTGACCTTGGGCATGTTACTTTCTTAATTTATTCTTTCAAATGGAAAAATATCACCACCTCTCTGCAAAATCATTCTGATAACTGAAATAGGTAATGTTTGTAAAATGTAGTAATTTCCTATCTCTAATGCCCCAGTGCAGCTCTAAAATTGCAAGATTCTATGACTATATTAAAGGGAATGTGGTGACCAGCAGTGATCCATTGCTACTAAGATGCAAAAAAAGAACAAATAAGCTCTCAGAGAACAGTGTTCCTTCATTCACTCAAAAAGCATTTATTGAACACCTACTATTTGTCCTAGGCTTTGTTCTTGTCCTTGAAATAATAATCCAGTGGGGGAAAGAAAAATGCCAACAAAAAAATTACAATTAAATGTGATAATCCCTGCCATAGATATACAAAGCACAGAAGGGGCCTGATTAATAATAACAATGCTGATGCCCCAGCTCTTTGAATTAGATGCACCCAGATTGTATCCCAATTTAGCTACTTACTAGCTGTATAACCTTAGGCAAATCACTTAACCTCTCTGAGCCTTGGTTTCCTTGTGTGTTCTCACATAATAGACTCTGCTGCTACAGTGTGAGCTACCTAGGGGCTTGATTCTCAAACCTCCACACAGGAAGAATATAGTCAGTTGGGAACTAAAGCCAACTGGAGAAGATTCATGGGGAATAAGATATGTGAAAGAAGACTATGCAGACAATTTTTTAAAGGTTGGCTGTGATGGGGAAGAGGGAAATGGGATGGTATCTAGGAAAAGAAGTAGAGTCAAGGAAGAAGTTTTTTAATAGAAGCCATACAGTTGGGCGCGGTGGCTTATGCCTGTAATCCCAGCACTTTGGGAGGCCAAGGTGGGCGAATCACTTGAAGCCAGGAGTTCGAGACCAGACTGGCCAACATGGTAAAACTCAGTCTCTACTAAAAATACAAAAATTGGCTGGGCACAGTGGCTCATGCCTGTAATCCCAGCACTTTGGGAGGCCAAGGCAGGGGTCAGGAGTTCGAGACCAGACTAGCCAACATGGCAAAACCCAGTCTCTACTAAAAATACAAAAATCAGCCAGGTGTGGTGGTGTGTGCCTGTAATCAAAGCTACTCAGGAGACTGAGGCAGGAGAATTGCTTGAACCTGGAGAATGGAAGTTTCTGTGAGCCAAGATCATGACACTTCACTCCAGCCTGGGCAAATGAGCAAAACTCCATCTCAAAAAAAAAAAAAAAAAAAAAATTAGCTAGGCATGGTGGTGCATGCCTGTAGTCCCAGCTACTCGGGAGGATGAGGCACGAGAATTGCTTGAGCCCAGGAGGCGGAGGTTGCAGTGAGCCAAGATTGTACCAATGCAGTTCAGCTTGGGCAATAGAGTGAGACTCCCAAAAAACAAAAAAAGAAAAGTCATATAACATTGTTGTTGTTTAGGTAAAATCAAGAAAAGGAGGAGACACTAATAATGCTGGAGAGGGCGGAAGTAATAAGAATCTAAGTCTCTGTGGAGGCAAGATTGGACAGAATCTAGAAGGGTCTAGGCTGTGAGAAGAACACATTTTCCTAGCAAGAGAATGCACACATTCTCCATTGTAAACAGGGGAAAGACAATGGTTGCAGGTGTAGTTAGGAGGATGGATTTCACAGTGGCAAGATGAAAACGTTCCCATTTTCTGGATTCTGTTTACTCAGCGCCACATGAGGTGAGGTCATTAGTGAGCTTAAGAAAAAAGGGGTGGGAGAGGGAGATTTGAGCAGAAAGGAGAAAGAGGTCATCTCAGAAACTGTCTTCAGAAAACCCTCACTAAGGATGAGAGAAGTAATGGACAGTGTCAGATGTCCATCTGAAGTTAGTAATGAGTGAAGACAGCCAAGTTGTGAAAGTCTCAGCTGCAAGGAAATGGAGGTGAGAGGGAACGAGGATCAGATAGCTAAGCGTTAAAGTATGACAGCTCAGTGGCTGTGAAAAATAGAGGAAAAATGAAAGCGACTACAACAATACTGTGGACTGGAAGCTGGGGAAAAAGTAAATCGATACAATGGTGAGCTGATGAAGACAGAAAATGTGATGAGGGTCAATGGATTGGAGGTCTAACCTGATAAAGTTTAGAGACATCAGCAGTGGAGGTCAAGATTTCTAAAATAATGTGGTTTCTGGTGATAAAAAAAAAAAAAAAGGGCTAATGTATGACCAAACGAGTGTGTAGTTGAGGTGGGTGGAGAAAAAGATCATTGAAATGAAGGGGTCAAGGAAATGAAAAGTCAACCATGTGAATGTTAAAGTCACCAAGAATGATGACCAGAATCAAGGTGGAAAGGATAACAAAGTCTAGAGAGAAAGACTCTTCCCTACAAATTTCTATAAATCCCTCAAGCTGCTGGGGCATGAGTTAGGAGAACTAGGACAGAGATCCCAGCCACTCTGTGGCCGTGCCTTCCCTTCCTGTCTTAAGCCCAGGTTCAGGGGATCCAATACACCTCATTGCTGGTCCACTCTCATCTCCTCCCACCCTGAAAATCTTCCACTTTCAGACAACTCCTCTCTAAATTTCCAGTAACTGAGAATTTTAAAAACAATAGCCTCCTGGGGCAAGTAAAGTTTCTGACGTTCTTGACACAAATATGTAGAAGTCATCTAGAATGGTAAGAGGAATCAACGGGAAGTGAGTAACCCATGAACTAGGTCTTTAATAAATAAGGAGGTGTAACCAGGAGGTTGGTGGGTGACAGCAATGAGAAGGGTAGAGGGGTGGGGCATTTGTGGGAAAAAGAAAAATGATCCTAAAGGGATTTGGGGGAACAATAATTCTCAAAGTCTCCTCCAAGCAACATTTATCTAAGAAGCAGCCACCGTATCAGTTATGACAGGAGGTACGGGACATAAGGGTATAGGGACTTTGGCCATGACAGACAGGCATTTGTAGAGGGCACAGTAAGGACATAGAGGAAGTGGCTTTTGTCAGATTAGAAAATAAATAGAGCAGTATGAAGGGTGAGCAGGGGTCAGGAAGGCTTGGGAGGTGAGGCACAATGGGATTCGTTCTGACAGTGTCTTGGAGGAGGGCAGTCAGTTCCCTTTAGAACTGAGGTGCAGAATATTTCATTCAATGATAGTCTTCATGTCTGCCTTGGCCACATTTTTGGCCCACATGAGGCAGTCTGAGGGCTACTCAATCAGGATTCCTATGCTGAAAGGGCCACTGCACCTGGGGCAGCAGTCTTCTTGAGGCTGACACAGTGGGACAGTGCTGGTGACCTGTGGTGTGCAGCTCCTCAGGCCTCACCCAACTTAATGTTTGACAGCTGCAGCAGCAGCTTATGTCTGTGCTTTTTTACAGAGTAATTTAAATCCAATTTTGTCTGTCTATAACACCTTACAGGAATACTGATATAATTCCTTCCACAATCTCAGCTCCCTCTCATTCACCAGGCCAGTTCTGTAAGAACAGGGGCAAGTGGGAAATATGTACAGTGTAAAAATAAGAAATTAATCCACCCCACATGATCTCCAGCTTCATCTGCATAGGAAAGTGCTCACAGCAAGAGAAGCTCACCATTATTCTTCCCTCCCTGAGTCGTTGTCCTTTGTCAATGTTGTCCATCCAGGCTGCACCAGCTTGGAGCAGTTCTGTGGCCTCGCTGACGAATAGAGGAGCCCCAGGTCCCCAGAATGCTGCCTCAGCTTAGGACTAGACTCCAAAATCAAGGAAGAATGGGACTACATCTAGGCCAGTATCCAATCACCAGCAGGTGATATTTATTCCATCAGTGGGCAGAGTCACCTCTACCTCTACCTGTGCAGGGTCCTTCCCATGCTCAGGGATGGTCTATTCCAAGGTCTCTAAGCATGTAGATCTATAAGCCAAGTCAGGCTATAAACCTGAGCAGTATTAAGACATCTAGTAAGTTCTCAAGTGATACTGATGGGACTGGTCTGGGATCACACTTTGAAGACCACTGCTCTGTATTAGAATTTTGCCTCCACGTGCACCCTTTGCAATCACCTCAGCTTCCCAGTCTAGACCTGATTTACTGAAATTAACTGAGCACTACATTCTTCTGGGAGAGCTATATCCTTAAACCAACTCCTCCCACCCCATTCCCCACCAACTTCTCAGCTCTACCAATGGCAATACAGGCTTCTAATCACTAGGGCTTGTAATATCTTATTCAGTTCCTGCCTATAAAGTCATTCATCAAGTCCTTCTCAAAATTTCCTTTAAAATATCTCATGCTGGTAGGATACAGTGGCTCATAACTATAATCTCAGCACTTTGGGAGGCTGAGGTAGGAGGATGGCTCAAGGCCAGGAGTTTGAGACCAACCTAGGCAAACTAGGAAGATTCCCTCTGCAGAAAAAAAATTAATTAGAAAGGCATGGTGGCACACAACTGTACTCTTAGCTACTTAGGAGGCTGAGGCAGGAGGATCTCTTGAGCCCAGGAGTTTGGAGTTTGAGGCTGCAGTGAGCTATGATTATACCACTGTACTTCAGCCTGAGCAACAGAGTGAGACCCTGCCTCTTAAAATATATATATATGTATATTTTAAATAAAAATAAAAATATATATATATATATTTTAATGTCTTATGCCTTGCCTGGGTGACAAACTGAGACCTTGTCCCTTAAATATGTGTGTGTGTATATATATATATACACACACGTATATATGTATATGTATATATATACATGTATATATATGCATATGTATATATACGTGTGTGTGTGTATGTGTGTGTGTGTGTATATATATATATATATATATATATATCTTGAGACAGAGTCTCACTCTGTTGCCCAGGCTGGAGTGCAGTGGTTCGATCTCAACTTACTACAACCTCTGCCTCCCAGGTTCAAGCAATTCTCCTGCCTTAGCCTCCTGAGTAGCTGGGATTTCGGGCACGAACCACCATGCTGGGCTAACTTTTGTATTTTAGTAGAGACAGGGTTTCGCCATGTTGGTCAGGCTGGTCTCGAACGCCTGATCTCATGATCTGCCCGCCTCAGCCTCCCAAAGTGCTGGAATTACAGGCATGAGCCACCAGGCCCAGCCAGAATCAAGATCTCTAGGTGATTCTAATGCACAGTTAGTATTCAAAATCCTTGGGCTGGCCCCGTCCTTTTTTTCACAACTGTTATATGGAAATAGCTACTGCTTAGGATAGGTACGAAGCCTCTTCCACCTGATTTGGCAATGCCCAGTGAAGGAGAGAGAATTGGATGCCAGTTTGAAAAACAGCAGGAAAGTCTCTTAGCAGAAGCTGACGGAGGTGGCCTGAGAGAGGGTATCAGGTCTGAGACATATCTAGGCCAGAACAAGAGCACACAAAGTCAATATGTTTCGGTCACTGCATGCTAGCAACCTGGTAATGGATCAGGAACAGCAGGCAGAAGAAAGGAATGAAAGATATGTCCCCTGAAACAGATGTTGCAAACTGACAGCCCATGGGTCAGATGTGGCTCACAGAAGTGTTGTCTGCATGTGTGTGCACGCATGTGTAGGTATGTGTAGCATGTGTGTTTTGCTCACTGCAGTCAAGGTTTACAAAAATAAATATTTCTACCTACAAATTATTCACATCTGGAATAAAGGTAAGAGAATTTAACACACATTCTTGATATATTAAATTCTGAAAGTTTACATTTTTCTTCCAATCGCCTTATAGCTTCACTGAGAAATTAAACTCTAAAATATGCATAAAAATAAATAAAAGAAAATAGATATAAACCATTATTTAAACTTATTTGCTATGGCTGAAATCAGGGAGATAATCCATTCCTTTCTTTTTTCTTTCTTTTTTTTTTTTTTGAGA